>NW_005871636.1:413140-457474 GCF_000147115.1 Myotis lucifugus
ACATGTTACGCCTACTTGATATCTCTTACGGTGTACGTATGTGAAGAACCTTGAAGAAATAATAAAATTCATTCGAGCGACAAAAACACAGTAGATGATGATGAAAAATACATTTATTTTTTAATGTATACATGTTATGTAAAAATTATTTATTTATCTAAGATGCACCTACACTGAATTTATCTGAAAAATAAAAAAGTCGATATTAAGAAAAAAATTGTAAATGGAAGATTATAAGAGAGGGTTTCGTGTGCCAGCAAAAGTTACTGGTGTGCCATGTTTGGCACACGTGCCAGGGGTTGCCCACTCCTGTGGTAGGTTTTTCCAACCTAGCACCACAGCTCTCCTGTCGATGGGTGTGCCCATCAACCCCCACTTTGTCCGCTTGTTGCTGCTGGTCCTCTGCTACTTAGAGAGACTCAATATTGCAGGACATTTAGATCCTTAATCATTTTTGCTAAACATTCCTGCTGGTGTCCCTGTGAAGCAGGACTGCTGATTCATGGGGCATATGCATAGACACTTTGAGAGGAACTCCATCATGGGCTTCTGGAGAAGTTTTGCCCGTTTACATATTCATTAAGGACATAAATGAGTGGAGTTCTGAAAATAAGGTGGAGGGTAACTCCAAGTAACTAAACGCTAACTGCCTGTAAGCTCACAAACATTCGAGGACTGGAGATTCTTTATATTTCTCTTCTATCCACCACCACACAGTTACTGATGGAAGTCTCTACCTTTTATACTCTTCCCCATTACCTGGGCATATTTCCAGGGGCTTTCAGAGGATGAACAAGTAGCTCTTTCCTATGAGGATATGCTGGATACATGGTGGAAGTACAAAACGTGTTTATTGAACTCACTCTTGTGGGTTCAGCTTTCAACTATAAACATTATATGAATGAAGAAGGAAAAAAAGGGAAGAAGACCCGGAGGCTGAAATCTAGGCAGGAAGAGAGAGTAGGTCGACTCTAGAAGGAAGTGAGGAATCAGTTTATTCAGAGGAAGAGGAAAGGCCACCAATGAGAAATGGGTCTAGTGGGTGTGGTGGGGGCGGGTGGCAGCAGCACCTCTCACACTGTGTGAGAAGGTTGCTAAGTGGATGGACTCTTTTTGAAAGTAGATAGTGACGAAACTGGGGAATTGAAGCGGAACCTTGAAGAGCAAGATGTGGAATTGGAATGTCCGACTTCAGAATTTAAAAGAAATTTGACATTTCTCTGTAGATTGTACTTAGATTGTGTTTACTAAGCAACAACCACCGAGTGAGATTACTGTGTATGGCCAAATCAGATAAGACCACCAAGTCTTTATGGAAAGGAAAAAATGTGGGATTCATATCTCTGCCTAGCTCAGCTCCTTTTATAGGGAGGACAGTTGGGGGCAGGGGAGGAGGAAATACTGTTAGGTTTGTCTCCATAATGGGAAACACGATTAAAAAGCAGTTTAGAGCCAGTCTTGGCAATCTAATTGGCCATATCCAATAAAAGCCAATAGAGCCAATGTCTTAAATCTCTTCTGTTCAGTCGTAACATAAAGGCATGACTTAAGTGATGGGGGAAATTTAGTTTATGTGGCTTTAGCATTAGACAGGTCAGTGACAGTCCTGCTGTGGATTTATAAGACGGAATACTGTCTAGAAATACCTGTTACTCGACTGCTGTTGTTGTCAGGCTAATTTATATTCTACTGAGAATGAACCTCACCTCCCCAGTGACTCCGAAATAATGGGGACCCTAGACCAGTGTGTCCACTAAGTCCTGTCTAACTGTGAGTTGTAATTTGGAAACGTTAGCTTTACTTTTAATTTTGAGAAGGTAAATGTTTAAGAGCTGTGAAAATGCATTTCCATGAAATTGGCTGCGTTCTAAGACATTGTAATCCTATCACGCACTTTGTATCACAAAAGAAATAGCAGCAATTTGATGCCTTTGAATTCTTTACCCAGGACTTTGAGCAGGTGATTTAGCCTCTCTGAAAACACAGATCCTAATCTGCAAAATGGAAATAATGTCTAATTCCAACCACAGGGCTGTTTGAGGGCTCAAAATGGGAAAGGCGGTAAAGTATTGCAAAATTGTAGGGTACTTTTTGCTTTTAAATTAATTTGCACTCTTATGTCATTTTTTATCTAGGGCCTAGATTCTAGGCTAAGAGAGCTCTTGTGTTTCATTGTACTTGAATTAGCCCTACTTTATCCTTACTTTAAAATTAGTCTATTTCCTTTCATCTCTTTTGAACATCACCCCTATTCTTCAATAATAACATAGGTCTGCAAGTAGTGAAGTCAAACTGTGAAACTACAGTTGTGAAGCCAGAACTAACTACAGATCAAGAGAAAGCAGTCTGATTAAAATAACTCTCATCAAGGTTATCTGACCAACAGGCGTAGCTGTAGCAGGATTATTTTTTCACTCTTTAGAGATGTACTACTGACTGTTAATCTAAGTGTAATTTCAAATTGTGTAAGATATGAGGTTTGACAATTTGGGACTCATTTCCTTTAGCTCAGTGTTTTTGGGGGAAGAGGAGTGAGATGAGATGTGTACCTAATTTCCCATAAAAAAACAATTTGGGGCTGATGTAGACAACCAAATTGATTGCAATTCATAGAAGAGGAAGCCTGTCCCACCTTTTTCTTGCCATTTGTATATATTGTTTCACCTCCTCCATCTCATCCTAAAATATGGACTTACTGGGCTCTAAAGCGTTCCTCTTCTGGCATGTTGCTGAACTCTAATTCCATATAGGGCTCTTTCCTTAGTTCAAGAGTATGCTTCTTTTAATTGTAGATTAGGGTTTGAAAAGAAAGGTAGATGTGATTTAAAAGGCTTACCATGCCCCAGCTGGTACGGTTTAGGTGGCTGAGTGTCATTCCATGTACCAGTTGAGTATGATCCCATGCACTGGAAAGGTCACTGGTTCTGAGTGCAGGAGGCAACTGATCATGTTTTTTTCTCACATCCTTCTCTCTCCCTCTTTCTCTCTCTCTCTCCCTCCCTCCCCCTCCTCCTTTCTTCTCTCTCTAAAATAAAATTTTAGAAAAAAGGCTTGCCACCTCTCCAGATATTTCGGTCTCCCCATGGTGAGTCCACAGTATAGTGAGCACAACAGTGGGCTGTGCCAGGCTCTTATCACAGCTTTGGGGATTTTCTTCAATTTGTCAACAAACTTCTGTAAAGGTCCAGCTAGTAAACATTTTAGTGGACCATATGGTCTCTTTGAAACTCCTCAACGGCTGTCATGGTCGTGTGAAATGAGCCATAGACAATGTGTGTGGCAGCTAAATAAAACTTTATTCACAAAAACAAGCAGAGGGCCAGACTTGGCCTATAGGCTATAGGTTGCATCCTTCCCGTAAAGACAGGACAGATGCATTTATAATATTAAATGGAAGGCATTTAATTAATTTAGGATGTTAGTTTTTAAATGCCCTAAAGTTGAATCAAAGATACGTATTTTTAAGTTTGCTTAGAAATATGCCTTCAAAGGACTATGTTATCACAGTTTTCAGTCCTTCACTGAAAATTGTGTACCTATAGATTGAATCAGGCTAAGGCCTGCCAACAGGCTTTGGGAATATTTACTTTTCTCAAGTATTTACTTTACTCCACACTTTGCCGGCCATTTTTCACATCGCACTGGCATTTTAAATTAATGCCGCTGACCTAATGTAAAATACACCACTCTCAGAGCTGGGAACGCTGTAAGAGGGAGAGCAAGGAAGGACTGGGAGAGGCAGGTTTACCTTAAATGGTCCTTGAAGTCAACATCAGATACCTTGAGAAGCCATTGCTGCTGTTTATAAGGTCTTCAATTACAGTACTTTGATTCTTAACCTTAAAAAAAATTCTCCTTCAACCTTGTCCAGCCATGTGGAATATCTATTACTGCTTAGGAATTTACTGTGGGTTTTCATTGATCGCGGCCCCAGACTCTGGAATATGTATTAATTTATCTGGGCAGAGAGTGTAGGAATCTGCATGCAGAATAAAGTGAACTTTATGCTGAAGCTGGATATCGAAGCTGGGAACGATTAATTCTTAAAAACGAACCATCAGCATTAATAAGTATTGAACTCTTAAGAAGGTTATTTTGCAGTTTGCTTTCTAAAGGACTGAGGTAACCTGACTGACTTCCCATTTAAAAGTGAGGTTCCTCCCCCCTCCCCCCATGAACAATATTTGTTTAGAGTCACTGGTAAATTATTAATCTGCGTTCCAGTGCTTCATGTTTGAAACACCAGTCCTCCTGTCCGTGGGGGACTGGATCTCACGCTGCGCTCAGCAGAGGGTTCTGGGAAGTGGGAATGGCTGCGGTTTGCTCTTTTGAAGACCTGAGGAGAGAATCAAAAAGCTGTCGTTGCACAGGAAGTAGGCCTGCCCAGTGGTTGACAGCTGGCAGTTTCCACTCGCAGTCATATGATGCCATGAACTTGGACGGAACACTGAGCTGTGGGAAAGTTTGGGTGGGCTTCTCCCCGCTCTGATTTGCAGAGGTCCTAGAATGTTCTTTAAAGTGTTCCTGCAGTTCTTTTTGAACAGATGTCAAAACCTCTTTTGGTTTGGAGCTACCCCAAATGTTTATATTCTGAGTCTTCAGTCCATTTCCTCCAACAGTGCACATTTGGGGTCACTGTGGAGGCGCCTGGTGCACTGGGCCGGTCATAAGGCTCAGCTGGCCCTGGCTCCACACCCATTTCTAGCCATGACACTTCAGGTGAGTCACCTAACCTCCCTGATCGCCTCACTGAGTGCAGGTTACAACAGCATGGACATCATTGTACGGCTTGAGGATTAGAAGGAAGAACTCCTGGGGCCTGGCATGAGGGCTCCTCCAGGAGAATGTCAGCTCCCTGGGGAGGCGTATTCCCGGGGCCTCTAGCCATGCCTGGCACACTGAAGAAGCTCAGTCAATATTTGTTAAAGAAATGAATCCCCCAAACTGTCAATGTTAGTTATTACTGTCATTATCAATGGTATTCTCATGCTTATCATTACTGATGTAACCTTAGCTCAGGTCTCACCTTGAGCCCCTCTCCTTGCCTTCTGCGGGTGACAGTGAGGTTTGAAGCCCGCAGAGTGCTGGGTTCCGATCCTGAGCCACCCTGGTGAGCCCCGTGCAAAGCTGCTTACTCTCTGAGCTAGTTCATCATCTGGACATTGGGACAAGAGTGCCCTCTCACAGAGTTGAAGTGGGTACCATGTCTCTGCCTTCGTTTTCTCGAGAAAAAGGGAGAGATCAACGGTGCCGGTAGCCACTCCTTTTCTCATTTCTTGGGTTTTCACTTGCCCTGACTGCGTAATCCCGGAGCCCAGGGCAGATGGCCGGGGATGTGCAGGTTGACACGTGCCGGTCGGGGAAGGCCTCTCCTTAGGGAACAGCCATGTTGAGGAGGCTGTCACCGGCGGCCGGGTTTCCTCTCCACATTGATGAAACAGCTGTGTTTTGATCAGGCTTATCTCTGAACCGTTAAAATTGTGTATGTCCTTTAAGTCTCCATGATGTGCCTTCATAAAATACTACTACTTGATGTCAGAGGAATTGGAGAGAGACCAGAAACAGCACCAGCATGCCTGGGGGATCATAGAGGTTGTAAAATCAACTTTCTAACACACGCCCCCCTCCCGTTCTGTCCCCAGCATCCCTTTGGTTCAGTGTCTGGTAGGTCACCCACCCACTGCAGGTTGGTTCCTTTTCAGAGCTTGCAAAGCCTCGCCGGCTTGAGTCGGGAAGTAGATGGAGTTCTTTCCTCCTGTCGAGTCGCTTCCAGTGCACTCTCCCTGGGAGGTGGCACGGGTCCAAGGAGAAGCCACTTGCCCAGTGCAAGAGAATGCCCTGCTCTGCCCCCACTCCTGTCTCTGAGCAAAGGCCAAATTCCACAAGGCTTTCTTTCAACCGCCCAGGTAATGCCCAGGGATGCACTTTCTCTCCCTCTCTGGCCCTGGGACTGCTGGGAGAGCACAGTGGAATCAGGAACTGTCACCAGCACAGCTGCTCCTGCTGCCCCAGCCCCTCCGTCCCCTCCATCCCACCACCAGCCCAGCCCCTGCAGAGGTAGGAGCCTCTGTGGGGCTTCGCCTTCTCTGCCTCCTTTCTGCAGGGTGAGCCTCCGCACCCCTGCCCAGCACCTGCTCCCTTCCGACAGCTCCCACGGTGCAGGGCAGGGGAGAGCGTGTCCATGTGGCTAACACTCGCTTGCACACTTACAGGCCACCTCAGCCTGGCCCAGGATGTGTCTGAAAATGGCAACCCAACCTAGCCTTTCCTTGACTTCACTCTTTCCCTCACTCATCACACCCTAGCGACGGGCACGTCTTACATCTCTACTTGTGAGGATACATGGAATCTGACAGCTGCCCATCACTCCCCAGCTGCCGCCTGAGCCAGCGACCACCGTTTCCCACCTAGAGTGGCATAGGCTATTCCTGTCCGGTCTCTGCCTCCACACCCGCCCTCCTGCATTCTCCACACAGTGCTGCTGTTTTTTCAAGTAAACAAATGCAAACATTTATATAATGTTTACTATATACCAGCATATAAAGCATAGCCAGCATATAAATTTAGGACTAGATTTCCTGAAAATACAAAATGGTGTAGGCGCACGGAAAGGTGAACCGCTGGAGCCTGGCAGTGGGGCTGAGAGGCAAAGTCTTGTCCCCCCACAAGGGGAGCACCTGACCGGAGACTCCTGCGTAGAGCCGTGCGCTCAGTGAAATAGGCAAGTCGGAAAATCCGTCCCCATAAAGGGAGATGTTATCGGCGACACATGCCTTCTTTTACTGAAACCCCACCCAGGTTCCAGTCCCTAGAGGGGCATGTGGCTGATTGCTGGAACCTTAGGCTTTGCACCTCCCTACTGTCTTCTAAGCCTTAGGGGCTCCCTTACTTGCAGTTTTACATACATGGGAGGAGGGCGGGATGTTGGTCACTCTGCCAATAGCAGGTAGGTTCTGAACTAGATGCTTTTGAGTCATTTTTCCAGTGTCCATTCTATTATATTTCGGGAGGGAGGAATTCATGTATCCATTGCATCATCTTTAATTGAAGCATAGCTTATAGAATACACAAGTAGCAATGCATATTTTAACACAAAAGAAAGGTCCATAGACAAACACAGATTGATAAAATCGTAAATTTATTGTGTTGGAGTGATTTAGATCCAAAGGAATATTTTAAAAACCAACATCATTCATTGATGTGCCATTGAAAAACATGATTTCAAATTGGAAGGTGGTTTCAAGTTAACCACCCAAACTAATCCTACTGTGCAGTTTTCCAGAGGAAGTGAAAATTATTTGTATATTGAGAGTAATATATAGCCGTCTGGGTTTCCCCCACCCCCCCACCCCAGGTAAGCATCTGATAATTAAAAAATGTACCCAATGGAGGAGGAACCTGACCTTTAGGTTTGATTAGAGTTTGGTCTCTAAAGAATTAAACGCCATGAAGAATGTGTGTGGCTTTCCTTTTCTCATTACTTTAAAAGCTCCTTTTGCACTGTGAGAAGAGTCTTGCTGCCTTCACTTTGTGATTCACCCAACAGCCCAGGTCATAGGTCACAGGTCA
Organism: Myotis lucifugus; assembly: GCF_000147115.1. NCBI lineage: Eukaryota > Metazoa > Chordata > Mammalia > Chiroptera > Vespertilionidae > Myotis > Myotis lucifugus. The sequence continues at coordinate 420,710 of NW_005871636.1, forward strand.
GAGGTCAGAGCTGGAAGGGGGTGTGGAGATCAATCCATGCCTCCCATTTGTCAGGTGAGAAGATCAAGAGCAGGTATTGAGAGTCTAAAGTCTTGCCTAAGCCGACATAGGGCCACTACAGCTGCTGTGAAAATAGACACCTGCTTCTACACCCAGCAGCTTTTCCCCAGCCAGGTCAGCTTAAGAAGGAAATGCTGGTTTAATTTTAGCTCATGTAATTAACTTTTTTTTAAATAGGGATAAAATGTTAGATTAACTTTAAAAAATAACTCAGTATGCTTTCATGCAAAAATGTTTAAGTGATTGGACATGTACACTTCAATGCTCATTTTCTAGAGGCTATAGTATTGGGCGGCACTAGCAAACTCGAGAGAATCCTGAGTTGAAATGTGTCAGTCATCTCTTCCAGCCGTTGAGTGTGGAGTATCTGCCCATCAGCCGATCTCACACCTGCTGCCTGGCCTTCACTGCAGGAATGCAGGGCCTTCAGTCAAACTGTGATCATTGCCACAAAACCCCTGGTTATGCAATTTGAAGATTCCACCCTCCTCCCCATAGAAAAGAAAAATTGAATTCGTTTAGATCGTGAAACTCCACAGAAAGGGTAAATAGTTCTCCAGACCAGTCATTTCTTTCCAAAAAGCCTTAGAATGCTAAAAATAAAAACAAATCCAACCCTTACTTTAAATTCTCCACTTGCAATTGAGACCCTTTGGATTCTGCTCTGGGCTGCTTTCCGTGTGAGGTGCTTGGATAGGAATAAACACAGGCAGGACACAGCTCTCTCCGACTTGGCTTCCGGAACGTCTGCCTTGAACTCGGGGAGCTCTATCTGTCAGCATCTCTGAGATGCTGCTTCCCCATCTTTCCTCAACCTGGATTCTCCAGCATCCCTGACCGCCAGCCCCCACAACCTTCCCAGTTTCCGTTCTTTTTGAAGTTAAAAAAAAAACCAAATTATTATCTCTCTCTTTTAAAATGTATATTTTTTTAGTTTGAAAGAGAAACATCGATTTCTTATTCCACTTATTTATGCATTTATTGGTTGCTTCTTGTATGTGCCCTGAGCGAGCAAACCCACAACCTTGGTGTATCAGGACGATGCTCTAACCTAGCTACCTGGCCAGGGCCTTGTTCGCTTTTATATAACTTGGCATTTAACCGATTCGACCTGCGCTTGCACTGGCGTCTGTTTACACAGTAAGGACACTGCCTAGCAGAGTTAGGTCTGGGTTCAACAGTTCAGATAGCTGTACTGCTCTGACTTTGGGCCATGCTCCTTGTCTTCGGAAAATCCAGTTACCAGCTAAGCCTTCTTTTCCTATGTGTGGCTTGTGGCCAAATTGGGTCCTGCCCTCTAGGATTGAGGGCACATGGAAAGTCCACTTCATCCAAATAGGCAGCTGGAGCAAAGATTTCTCTAGGAGTCTGTTTCCATCCTGCTTTGGGGGCTTCCTCTGTCTCCAGACAGCCAACCGGGCTCCCGGGGCTGGAGCAGTCACGGTGGGTGCACCGAAGGGTCTTTGTTGCTCCAAACTCAGAACACCGGAGCCCCAAAAGCCTTAGTGATAATAGAAGGTGACGGCCCCTCGTGCTCTCCTGGGCCAGCCAGGTCCCCGGCCTGCTGCTCTCCCTGCACCTGGAGGTGCCCTCCCTTCCGCATGGTGAGGCCTGCAGCTCATGGCAACATGGATGCCGTCATTGAACAAGCACACAGCCCATTCTCCACATCGTCCTTAACTCTGAAGTCTGGTTGTTAATTCTCATGTCGAAATTGCTTCTTTTGGCGTCATGTTCAGAAGTTACGATATTCCATCAAACCTAAGACTCTGGCTTATTTTTTTTTAAAGAAGCTGGTGTTCATTTTTCATCAACTTTATTTCCATTTTCGGTTGCCATAGATTTTTATGAAGCACTGTCTTTATGTACCTTTAAGAAAGAACATGCTGTTAACAAAATCAAGGCATGCCATCAATTGTAAGATGTATCCTGATTTCAGATATATTAAAATGCAAAAAGCAAAACAATGGGCTTTCTTTCTCTCCAATGTGCTTCTTAGAATCGATAAAATCTGGGTCAGGACTTGATTAGAGTCCACTCTCCCTCTGACTGAGCTACTTACGTTATTTAAAATAGCCAGGTAAGCAGGACAATTTCCTTTCGGCCCATCCCCGGCTCTCAGCTTCCTTCTTATCCCTGCTAGGTAAGCATTTTGAACTTGAAAAACACTTGACTAGACTCTCAAGGAGTCTGGATTGTTTAACCACAAAAGGTTTGGGCTTTTTATATCTAAAAATGCTGTAGGTTTCTTTTTTTTTCTTTTTTCTTTTAATTTTACTTTTCAAAACTAAGAAATAGCTTTTAAGGTCAAAATGGTCACAGCATACAGCTTCGTTTGGACAGTTTCTTAAGTTATAAAGGTGACACCTTTTCTCTGTAGCGTTCAGGAATATCCTTCAGTAAGAAGAGTAACATGGAGAAGTGGCCAGGGAAGGGAAAAGGCAGGAGTTCAAAGGTAACTATCTCAGGTTCTTATCTTGCAGCTTTGCCTTCTCCAGGATCTTTCTGCCAGTTTCTGACAGAATTCCTGAAGATTTCCAGAGATGAAGAACTCAGAAGGGAGCCTGTTTATTTTTGAAATGTCAGGGCTATTGTGTTTCTTTTTAAACACATTATGCAATCCATTTGTTTATTTTTTGAAATTAGAATAAACACAGGTTAATTTATTTTGTTATGACATTTATCAATTCATATTGGTTTTGCTTCTCTAGAATTTCCCAGCCATGCAGGTCTTTCTCACCCATTGTCTCCTATCTCCTCTGAGACTTGTAGGGAATGTCCAGTACCTGTAAGATGTGAAGTTAAATAGACCTGCAGTCTACTCACTGTGTGACCTTGGGTAACTTACTCATTTTCCTCATCTTTAAAATAGGGAGAATAAAGAATTTTGTGAGGTGGGGGGAGGTAGAAGAGGTTATAGAGGGTGTAAATGGTGATGGAAGGAGACTTGACTTGGGGTGCTGAACACACAATACAATATACAGATGATGTGTTACAGAATTGTACACCTGAAACCTACACAATTTTATTAACCAATGTCACCCAATAAATTCAATAAAAAAGGGGAAAAAAGAGTTCTGTGATAATTAAGTTAGTTTATCTTTTAGAGTTTTGTTAGAATTTAATTAGTTGGTGCATATAATACCCTCAGTACAATGCCAGGCAAATAGTAAGTGCTTAATAAATGTTAGTTTTCTTAGTCACTGTTCTGGTAGGCTTCTTTTACTACTCCCTACCTCCCACACTCAAGTAAAACAAAAATATCTTAATCCCTTTTTACTTCATAATTTCTGTGAATGGCACTATTGAGTGTTCCAATCTCATAATTTTAAAATCCTGATATCATTTTTTTCTTCAACCTTTCCCTTGATTTCAATGTCCAGTCAGTTATCAGATCTTCCACCTCCCCCTTCCTCTAATTCTCACAACCTCTCGTTTTGACAATTATAAAAATCTACACCTGGTTTTCTTGGCTCCAGCCTTCTAGGACAGTCTGGTGGGAAAAGCAGTCGCTTCAATGGTAGCCTCACTGGGGTTCGCATTCTGATTCCACACTTACAGGATTAGGTGGGCAAGTTATTGAACCATTTTAGGCTTAGTTTCAGTATTGGTAAAATAGGAATCTGCCTTTTTCAAAGTGATGGTTGGGTAATGAGGTAGGATTAGAAGATGAATGATGTCTGTGGAGATCGGGCACACCTGAGGCATTCATTAAATGCCAGATCCCTTCCCCCACCCCTCCAGTTCATTCTGTTTGGTGATCCCATGAATTCCTGAAACCATTGTTCTAATTACGTGGTATCTTGCTTTAAAATTCTCTGTGACCCCCCCCCCCCCACTTCCCACTAAGGCGTGTGTCATGTCTCCTAACACACGTGTAACATGGAACAAAGGTTCTAGAGCCAGGCTGCATGTGCGTGAATACTCCCTACTAACCTGGGACAAGTTTCATAACCTCTCTTCCTCAGTTTCCTCATTTGTAGAATGGTAGTGGTAATAATAGCACCTACCTTGTAGGGGTGTAATTATCCCATGCCCTCCTGATGTCACACTGGCACTTCTCTCATTACTCCTCTTTAGTACTCACAGATTCCCAGCGAGTCAGGCAGTTTGTTCTCCCAAATCTGTCCCTCACTTCTTTTTTAAAAAATGTTATTGATTTGAGGGGGGAAGAGGGAGGAGATAGAGAGAGAGAGACATCGATTTGTTGTTCCACTTATTTATGCATTCTTTGGTTGATTCTTGTATGTGCCCTGACCAGAGATCGAACCCACAATCTTGGCATATCGGGTCGATACTCAAACCAACTGAGGTACCTGGCCATGGCCTGTCCCTCATTTCTGTCTCCCCTTGTACAGGGTTTACTGCCTTGGTGAATAGGAACTTCTTCACCTGTACCCAGGCTTCCCAACCTGTGTGGGGCAGGTACCAAAACCTGCCCTGCTGAAAACAGACTGTGTAGTCATTCTGAGGTATTTAGGGATGAGAAACCCGTAAGTGGTCATTGTGTGTGCCAATAGCCTTCTTTATGGAGGTCTCTACTGCTGCTGTCTTCCCAGATTATTTCCTCTGTTAACTTTCCTTGCTGATTGTGAGTTTAGAGTTTGCCCCTAAGAATCTTGACTGTTTCCATGCTTCATGTCAGATTAAAAGCCTCTCAGCCCCTGGTTCTAGCTTTCTCTGGGGAGGAGGGGGGCGCATGTCTTACCCTAGGTGACGTCTATCAAACTCTTAGAATTGCTATTGACCTGTCTCATTGGACAGTAAGCTCTGTGAGGGCAAGCAAAGTACCTGTCTTGTTTGTCTCTGCCTCCCAACTCATAGCAAAGTGTCTGACACATAATAGACACTCAGTAGATATATATTGGGTGGATGGGTGGGTGGGTGGATGGGTGGATGGATGGATGGATGGAAGGAAGTACTTTCTTCTCTGCCTAGGGAGGAAACCACTTCCAGCAAGAATATAGCTCAATGCTTAGAATACTCTGGCTACTGAGGTGTTTGTTTGTTTGTTTTTTCTCTGTTGCTGATAAAGCTGTGAGAAGTTAGTCATTAGCATTTATGAGTGATACCTTAATAATGTCAACTTTTACAGGTACTTGGACTGAATTCAGATTTACTTCCCTAGTGTAGTTTTAATTTTTAGTATTCATTATTTGCTTTGTATGTCTTCTTTACATAGCAGAGTGCTTTCCTAGAAATGGTGAAAATGAGTTGCTAATGAACCCAGACCTCCCACAGATCCTCTGCGAAGTCTGCTAGGGGAAGCAAGAAAACCAGTATCCAGCCCATACATGATGAAATGAATTTTGTTATTGAAACACCAATTAAAATTGGCCAAAAGTGATCAGAAATAAAGTAGGCAGGACACATGTGAAAAAGCAGATGTGATCATTTGGTCTTAATGTCGGAATTTTTTCTGGATTTTATTCATTTCCATGTCCTTTTATTTCTTTCTCTTCCTCTCTATAATGCTGCTGGAAAGAGAATGCTGCCCACAGATTTCTTTGGCAGACGTGGGTATAAGTTAATTAGCATTTTGGCCTCCAGTCTGGAGAGCAGACCCTGTTCTCTTTGTAATGGGTGCCATCAGGGAAGCTTTTCAAAGCGGAGGGGAAAATGGCACCCACTCCACTGTCAAGGATTTTTATGAGGGTCAAGTAGTGTTGGCAAGAACGAAGGCCAGAATGACTTGGCTGCCGGAAAGAATGCCACAGCCCTTGTGACAGGTTAGATTTCCCATAAACCTGAACTCACTAAATTCTTAAGATGGTGAGAGATTGTTGCACTCTGGCCTAAGAATTTCTTGTACTGTATACCACTTTTTTCTTCGTGTGTGTGTGTGTGTGTGTGTGTGTAGTTTGGATAGTTTGACAGAACTCTCCTGCTGTTTGTGCCCCTTCTCAGAATTATCCTAAGCCAAATCGCCCTGGTGCTCCTTGGCCCACCGTGCATCAACACACAAAATATTCTCTGGCGTCCGCAAAGTGTTCCAAAAATGTGTCTAAGTAACCGATGAGACATGGCTTATTTGCCCTGGGAAAGACTGATTTAATGTTCAAGTTCCACGCTGTGTTGAGTTTTTATGCTCAGCCTCAACCGAATATTAACATCACTCTTGATCTAAGGGGCTGCTTTTGTTACTGGTATTGGCAGTTGCACCGACAGAAGCGTTCTTTACAGAGGCAGCGGATTCAAGGAGGTTACGTGCTGTGTGAACTCAATCTTCCTAACAGCCGATGAACTACTAATTATCGCCCACATCGTACCAATGAGGAAACGGAGGCACAGTTAGGTAACTTGTCAAATAGTTTTCTTGGGAGGTCAGGACTAGACCTATTCTAATCCCTTCCAACCCCTGCAGATTGAAATTCTTATTTGGATGGAGATCCTGAAGGTGAGAGAGAGAGAAAGAGACAGAGAGACAGAGTGAGAGGAGTAGAGTAGTTAAGACACCTTTTAGAGAATTATACACTTTAAACCTATATAGTTTTATTAACCAATGTCACCCCACCGAAGTCAATTAAAAATTAAGGATAATAAAAATAAATAAAAATGAAGCTCAGTCCAATTAAAGAAAGAGACCTTTGGGGCTGCCATGTAACGTCCTGGGATGCCTCAGCATCCAAGGCAGCGGAGGGAGGAGCTAGATGCCCTGGGAGTTCAAGTAAGGAGACATTGGGCCTTCTCTCCAGATCACAGGTTGCTAACTAGTGCCCTCCTAGGCTTCATGACGCCTGGAGATGTATTCATTTGGCCCAAACATTTAAAAACTTGAGCCAGCACTTAAAAACCAAAAGATTTCGCATGAAAATCCGGATTGGTACTTATCTGGAAAAATCAGACCTGGCCACACTGAGTCTTTGTTTCCTGTGGTAACAATTGGCTAAAGCTCCGCAGTGACTGCTCCCTTCTTCATCCTCTTCCCCTTTCTCCTGCCCTCCACCATCCTCCTGCCCTCCCCCTTCTTTTAACCTTCCCCTTCCTGGGACCCTCTCCCTCCAGGCAGCCCTGGTTCCCCAGTGCTTGAGTCATTCCTTTATCATCTTCCTGACCCTGCAGGCATTTGTCCTGTAACCTCTACAGGACATTTGGGGCCAGGTAATTCTGTGTTGTCAGGGGTTACCCTGTGTGGTGGAGGATGTTGAGCAACATCCCATGTTTCTACCCTGTAGATGCCAATAGTACCCCCTCCTCAGTGTGACGAACCAAAATGAATCTAGACTTTGCCAAATGCCCCCTGGGGAGTAACCCCTCCTTCCCATGAGAACAGGGGGAGTGTAATTAATGAGCCTAAACCACCGACAACTCACGCTCTCCGCCTCTCTATTATTTTTCTGGGCACAAGAATCTGACTGGTCTGCCTTGGGTCAGGGGTCTTCTGTGGCCAGGGGGCAAGGTGGCATTCACCCTCATGCCTGCCACCTCCTTCAGAAAGGGAAGCAGGGCAGGAGACCCAGTAGGTATCCATCATAAGATCAGAAAGAGGGATGCAAGAGATACGACGTGACAACAAAACAGAGTCCAAGAATCACGCTCAATAGTATGACCATCTTAACTTTCCAAAGGATGGTCTTTGTGTCTATTTCCTCGCTCTGCTCTCCCCACGTGCTGTGAAACAGTTGAGGCACGGAGTTGCCTTTGTCATTCCGTAGATGAGGGAAGTGGAGTACAGAGAGAAGTTTAAACATAGCAACTAGAGAAAGGACTGGAACCTCGCTCTCTGGTGCCAATGTTGCCCCTCTGGTTACCCGTGAAATGGGAGCCCTCGGTCACACACCACCCTGGACACACTGGGGAGATGGGGAGAAAAGAAAGCCAAGCCAGCCGGCATCAGACCCACCGCCCGAACTCATGGACGACGCAGTCACTCCTGTTTGCAGAGCAGGTTTAACTGGCAGGAGGCCACCCCGTCTAACTCCTGCTCCAGTCCGTCTGGGTGTAACCCAGCCATTACGGGCTCTCTCGGGTTACGAATGCACAGGAACAATTAAGTCATTCTCATAATTTCATGTGGTACAGAAAGTCCCGAGCCAAAAATACCATCCTTGGTTCCTACTTTTAGACTTCCAGGGAAACTTCCCCCTGCTCCTCTCCCCACAGTCCACTTTGATTCCTTCTGCTCTGCTCGTCTTGAATGCCTTGGCTAGACGCAGAGTCCTGGTTTACGTAACGAGGAGCTGCAGACCCAACACGAGTCAAAATAAACCCAGCCTTCATTTGGCACAGGAGTGGGGCAAGTAGGAAAAGTCGGAGGTTCTCAGATACAGAAACTTGAAATGCAAAGAGTGTGCCGATCTTATCTCTGGCGGGTGGAAATATGAGAACTGGCCACCAAATCACAAAAAGATGATGGTGTGACTAGGGAAGTTGCTGGCTCTACACTCCTCTTGTTATTTCTGGGCCCTGGGTAACCACAGTTAAATCGCTTTCTTTATCTTCAGCATATGGAATTTCTTGTTCCGTAGAACTGTGTATCAGACCTGTGTTGCAGCCTTAAATGATTAATTTTTCCAGCTCTTTCTCAGATGGATACGACCAGTTACTTCCTGGCAGTCAGAGGGCTGAGCTGGTCCTTGTGCACACACATACATATTCACGTGTGCACACCGTTTCTCTGCCCCGGTCTTGGCACATGTCACTGGACCTCCATTTAAGTTATATTTGGAACTCAATGAAATGATTTCTAATTAGAGGTGATTTTAAAGTTTCTTCTGTAGGAATAGATATTATAAACTTACTTATAACATCTCTTCTCCCTAGAGCTGTGGTTCTCAAAAAACATTAGCCTGCTTCAGATTCACCTGGAGAATTTGTGAGAACAGATGGCTGCTCCCATCCCATCCCTACCCCCAGAGCATCTCCTTCAGTAGGTCTAGATGGGGTCACGACTTTGCATTTCTAACAAGTTTCTGATGTTGCTGGTCTGGGGGCCCCTGGACTAATCAAACACTAGACCAATAAAGACTGGTGCTCTCAACATCGGGGTCCCCGGCAGTGGTGGGGATGCTTGTTCTGCTTCTGCGCCTCCCTTTGTGTGGCTCTGGAAAACCTTCCTCTCCTGGTGGCCCACTCAGTCTTTTGCGTCTCCAGGCCCAGCCCAAGTTCCCATTCCTCCACAGACCCTTTCCAGATTGTTCCGGCGCACACAGGTCGCTTCCCTTCTCTGAACTCTTCTAGTTTTTACATTGAGCCCTCGAATTGAATCTGCGGCTTTTTATCGTGTGCACATTGCGCGCCAGTCCTTTCCCCAAGGAGACTGAACGGAGTTGATGAGTGAACCTGGCATGCCTCACATACTCTTCTGTGTGTCCCTGCAGCTAGCACAGGGCTAAGCACCTTGTACATAACTCGATGATTTATTGACTGATGAAGATTCAAAGGGAATTTAGAGAGGAAACAGAACCCTGCGTATACCACCAGCTGATACACCAGATTATGCTGCTGATATGGTAAGCCCCTGGGATTTTTGTGCCCAGGGCCACAGATCCTCCTGCCTGCGTCAGCATTGCCTGGACTTTGTCTTCCAGAGAAAGGAAGTCATGGGCTTGCTCAGTACAGTGGCTACCCAGGCCCAGTCTCAGGGTTGCCATGGCCATGCCTGCTGTCCACTGTGAACGAGAATTGCTCGCTGGACTCCAGAGCAGTGTGATGGCTGGAGGTCAGCATGCAAGGAGGGAAGGGGAGAGGAGGGGGAGGATGGCGATTAGGCTGGAAAGGTAGGTTGGGTCAGACTATGAAGGCCTTAGGGATTTGGACTTTATCCTATAGAATATAGAGGGTTTTTAAAAAGGGGGGAATAGCCATGATGTTTGTTCTTTAGAACCATAATTCTGGAAGCCACTGGCTTCTTGTGGAGTAGGTATAAAACTAGCAGGGGCAAACTTGTAGAGAGTTCCACCTCGAAGCCTTCTTTCTTTTTCTTTTTTTTATTGCTAAAAGTATTACAAAGGGTATTACATATGTGTCCTCCCCCCCCCCCGCCCTTGACAATCCCCTGGCCTCCCTTACCCCCCAGTGTCTTATGTCCATTAGTTATGCTTATATGCATGCATACAAGTCCTTCGGTTGATCTCTTACCCCCCTCCCTCCTGCCCCCCAACCCTCCCTGGCCTTCCCGCTGCAGTTTGACAATCTGTTTGAGGCAGCTCTGCCTCTGTATCTATTATTGTTCAAAAGTTTGTAATGGTCTTTATTATCCATGAATGAGTGAGATCATGTGGTATTTTTCCTTCATTGACTGGCTTATTTCACTTAGCATAATGCTCTCCAGTTCCATCCATGCTGTTGCAAATGGTAAGAGTTCCTTCTTTTTTACAGCAGCATAGTATTCCATCGTGTAGATGTACCACAGTTTTCTAATCCATTCATCTACTGATGGGCACTTAGGCTGTTTCCAGATCTTAGCTATGGTGAATTGTGCTGCTATGAACATATGGGTGCACATATCCTTTCTGATTGGTGTTTCTGGTTTCTTGGGATATATTCCTAGAAGTGGGATCACAGGGTCAAATGGGAGTTCCATTTTTAGTTTTTTGAGGAAACCTTCTTTCTTGATGGCCAACTCTTCTCTTCTTTCTTTAGCTCCTATGTTAGTTGCCTGGGGCTGCCATAACAAACCACCCCTAACTAGGCTGAAAACAACAGAAATTTACTCTCTCACAGTTCTGGAGGCTCGACTCCAAAATTGGCGTCCAGGGGGCCATGCTCTCTCGAAGGCTCTGGGAGAGAACTTCTCTTGGTTTCTACTGTTGCCAGCAGTCCTGGGTGCTCCTTGTTTGTAGGCGCACCACTCCAGTGTCTGCCTCCGTCATCTCCTGACTTTCTCCCTGTGTCTCTCTGTCTCTTCTCCTTTTCTTGTAAGAACACCAGACATGTTGGATTAAGGCCCGCCCTGAAGACCTCATCTTAACCTGATTCCATCTACAAAAGGCCCTAGTTCCAAATAAAGTCACGTTTATAGGTAATGGGGGCTAGCACCTCAACATAGCTTCTTTGGGAGGGGAACAGAGTTCAACCCCTAACAGACACTTACTTTGCTGTACCTTCTTATTTTAGGGCTGAAGGAGGCAGGGAGCTGGCTGTCAGATCCCGCTGTTCAACTCACCTGTGTGATGTGCTGTTGGGGAGGGTTAGGAAGCTGCCTTCTCCTCCAGCAATACTAGCAGCTCACTTATGTAATTACTAGAGGCCCGGTGCACGAATTCGGGTACCAGTGGGGTCCCTTGGCCTGGCCTGCAGGATCGGGCCAAAACTGGCTCTCCTACATCCCCTGAGGGGTCCTGGATTTCGAGAGGGCACAGGCCAGGCTGAGGGACCCCATCGGTGCACTATCGGGGCCAGGGAGGGATGCGGGAGGTTGGCCAGCTGGGGAGGGATCGCAGGGAGGGCTCCAGGGCTTGTCCAGCCCGTCTTGCTCAGTCCCAATCAGCCAGACCCCAGCAGCAAGCTAACCTACCGGTTGGAGTGTCTGCCCTCTGGTGGTCAGTGCACATCATAGTGAGCAGTTGAGCATCCTTAGCATATTGTTAGCATATTACGCTTTGATTGGTTGAATGGACAACCGGACACTTAGCATACTAGGCTTTTATTATATAGGATGAAGGGAGGGTACACAGGACTGAAGCAGTGGGAGGGGGGAGCACCAAAAAGACCAGTTAGGGTGCTAGTGCCAGTGAGAAAGAATGGGCCCTTAAGTGTGGCAGTGGCCTGGAGGAGAAGGAGGGAGGAATGGAGTTGAGGAACAGGTCTGAGGTGGAACCAATCAGATTGGTTAGAGGGAGAGGAAGGCGTCAAGGGTAGTTCTTAGCCTATGGGAAAATGTGAGTGTGTGTGCAAGTATATAATAGCGATGAGTGTATTATATATTTTGTGTGTGTGAACATAGAGCTTTTAGACAGCCTTCTTGTTGTCTCTCCCCAATTAACTTGAATTATGCTGTATTGTGTTGGAACAGAGAGTAATGAAGTGGAAATTATATGGAAGAAAGTGAGGAGCAACCTTGGGAATAAAGATGTTTTAAAAGGAAAAATGGGGGAAAAAACTCCCACAAATTTTGGCCCACAGCCTTCTTCCAAGGTTCTCTAAATAGGTGTCTTTGTCTAAGGGAGTGGCCAGCAGTAAATAATGTGGTTGGTGGATCTCTGCGGTAACCCTGCGTGCCCTGAATGTCAGTCAGTTCCAGGCCACCGTCTGTGCTTCTGGCCGACCACCAACGTACATGGCCAGGCCTCGGCATTGTCCGCAGGACAGTCTCTACCCTTCCGCAGCTTTTGCATCCGTTATCTCACTTTCACAACCTGGGAACAAGGGGAAGCCCCCTGACAGGTCAGAAGAACCGAATTCAAGTCCCGTTTTTATTTTCTGCTTGTTTTTCAGAGTGGTGGGCATTAGTGTTTGGACAAGATTCTTAACTTCTCAAAGCTCCACTTTCTCAATAGTAAGGGACCACTAATACCATGCTTATAGGATTATTGTGAAGCTAAACATAGTTAGCGTATGGAAAGTGCCTGGCTCAGAGCTAGTGCATCATACGTATGGGGTGGGGCAAAAGGAGGTTTACAGTTGTTTGTATGGAAAATAATACAATAAATAATAATAGATGAATAAACTCTGTTTCCCATACTCACCACTGTAAACCTACTTAATAAAAAAAAGGGTGAGATGTGGGAAACTGATATAGGGTTGAGCCTCGGACTGACCTGCTGGCAAAGTCATAAACAAGTCCCAGCTTAGAGGGCTCAGTCCTCTTAGCATAATCAGGCTTGACCTTATAACACTCCCCAGATCTTACCTGGGAAGCTAATGGGCTGAGGGAAGTGCAGGAAGTGTAACTATGGTCAAAACAGGTGAAACTCACAAGAACTGTAACTATGGTAACCACTGCATTGTTTACCTCAGACTATAAAAGGTCGGTGCGGACTGAGCACGGGTGGAAGTCCTTCCTCTTGAGTTGGACTTGCCCGTCTGGTCCCCCAATATTTCCAAATTATCTCTTGTCTTTTCTATTTCATTTGTGTGCGGCTCCTCTTCCAGATATTGAACCCTGAACCACGCAGGACATGGAGGGAAACATTTTACGACACTACTTTTGCCCCCACCCTGTATTTTATTCCCTTCTCTTCCTTGCTCCCCTCCCCCCCCTTCAATTTTCTTTTTCTTTCTTCTTCCAGGTTTTCTGACTCTTAGGACTCTTTCTGCTATTTGATTCCTCTGGAAATGAAACATACTAGTAAATAAAAATAAATTTAAAAAATAATAAATAAGTTATAACTTGCTGTAGAGGATCTGTTTTAAACACTTCGGAACCCATCATAAATGCTTACTCACGCAAAGGGCTAGATCAGGGCGAGATGGGGGGAAGGTGAGGAGGAAGTGTCAGAATTATAATTTGGGTTCATGTAGATCAAGTTTGAGAGGCAGAATCTGGTTCTCGCTCCGTCCGTTTCCCACACTGGCCAGTCACACTCCTGCCAGCTGTCTTTCCAATAAAGACCAACTCTGCTGAGCCTCCTCCTCCGGGACCTGGGGTGCTGATGCGCGGCTGGCAGACCTGGTTGGCGAACCCGGGCTCTGGTGCCACCCGAGACGCTGGAGAGGGGCCACCGCCCAGGTCAGCCCACAGCTCCCCTGGGTGATGGCCACTTGGACTTGGTTTCACTCTGAAGTTGGAGAGCAGTGGCCTACATTTCCAGCTACTAAAACTGGGCCGAGGATCCGGTCAGGCCTGCCTCCTCGGCCTTCTGTCCCTGTGCCAGGAAGGCCTTCCGGGGCCCCTCTGTACCTACTCACTTCCTGCCCTCAAACCCCTGACCAGAAGTGTCACTTGCAAGGGCTTCCCACAGAAATGTTAGCCTGGGGTGCAGAGATAACAGGCCCCAGAAGGCTTACTGCAACCTTGCTGGGAAGGCAGAAACCAGGAACATCGCCCAAAGGGCCGTTTTCGCAGGGTTTTGTAAATAAATGGCACCATGCACAAGTGACTCACCCTCTCAGAACTTCTAGCTCCTGTTTGTCAATTACTAACAGCCAGCCGACTATGAGAACCCTGAGATGATGATTATGAAAGCACTTTGGCAAATTGCAGATGGCTTTACAAATGCAAGGGATATGATGAATCAACGGTGAAAAAAAATCCTTTGAGACCTTTACAAACAAAGGCATTTTTATATTTAAAGTCTTGGCGCTCACAAATTTGTCTTTTGAGTTGTTGCCAACCTGTGGAGTCCCTTAGCAATTTACAGTTTAGCTGAGATATATCTCTGCGTCCATCCATGAACATGAATATCTCACATGGGATGAGAAGTGAATAAAAGAGGTGGTAGAGGTTGCAATGTGATTACATTACAGAGTCTTTAAAGGCTCATTAAAGCAGACATTTGTTCAGTATCTTTTATGACCCTATTAGGAGGCTCTGGCATGGTGGGAAAGAGTGAGACAGAAATGCAGAAATCAGAAGTATACTCTATAATTGGGTAAACCATAAATACACTCATAAAACAGTTAGTGAGCATAGCAGTATGCAACAGTGTTGTAAACAGATTCCTCGCTGTGCTGTGCATTCCTGGGACGAGGGGAGGGCTAAAATGCAAAGCAAAGGTCGATTCGAGTCGGGATAGATTTGTGTGAGCTTGGTGCCATAGAGCAACTCCAGGGGTTACATTTCATTTTATCCCATTTAGATGGAAAAAGTTTCCACCTGAGGATATGATGAGTGTGTTTTATTGATTGTGACTGTGGTGTGAGTGTTTATTTCTCTCCCACTTCACGTTCTGGCTGTAGACAGTGCAAGGCTGGAGTGGAGCTCTGCAGTTGCCCGGGCGGCAGGCTGCTTCCCATTTTCTCTCTGCCACCCTCAGGGCGTGGCCCTGGTGTTTATGGACCCACGCAGCACTCTGGCCACCACTTGCCAGTTTTGATCCAGGGAGGGGTAAATGGGACCACACCCTCTCCCTCCCTTTATGACGTCCAAGGACAGGCACACACCCCTTCCACCTACATCACCGGGCCACACCTCGCTGCACAGGTCTCCAGGAATGAAGTCTTTATTCGGAGTAGCCCTGTGCCCACTAAAAGCCAGAGATTGCGTTATTCAAGGAAGGAAGCACGACCTTGGGGAACACCGCACAGGTGCTGTCTCAATTCAGCCTCCCCATCTGCCCACAGGCCGGCCGATCTTCAGACGGAGGAAATGGGAAGGAGGAAGGGACAAGTCCTTGCAAGAAGATTGTGACTCAGAGCTTATCACATCTGCTAGGGAGTTCTTGGGATAGTTTAGCTGATTGTATTTTTGGTTTCACTAAGTAAAGGTGTCATTTCAATCAAATTATATTGAATGATCTTCCTGACTTTCTGTTCATGAGGAAGGCTGCTCAGAGGCAGTTGTTAGAGAAAGAAAGAAGCAAGCCATGGCCTCCTGGGCTGACACAGGGAGGCCTTCGTGTTGTGGGAAGCCGGGCTGGCTCACAGAGAGGTCCTGTCCTCCTGTTAGGCATGAGCACGCTCAGCCAACACCCGCCTCGGACCAGGGCCCTCTGAAACCATGGTCCAGTGAGACCAGGCAGGGCCGCTGCATACGTTGTCTAAGCAGACAAAAACAAGGCTCCCGTACAACCCCCACAAACGCCTGGCAAACATCCCCTCCCCCAGCTGCTAGGAGTGACCACTTCTTTACCATTCTCCGCGCCCTCCGTGCTAGTTGGCTCTCCTGGAGAGAACACTCATTGAAATACCCATCATACAACTACCCACGTTCTGACACTACCCAACCTAGAGCAAACCCCTGCTGCCTGACACCTCCCCAAATCCACCCAACAAAGCCCAGATCCTGTAATAGGTCCCCATACCCTCGTACTGTGGGGGCCCCACGGTTCCCGGGTGCACGCTCTCCCTCATGCAATGAATAAGGAACCCAACTTGCGCAGCTGCTGGTGTATTCCCTGTGGCTTTGGCTGGAAGACATAGACATGTTGTGTGTGTCCTGTATACAAGGGGTCCCCTAAATTCAGGAAAGCTGGGTTCACTTCAAAGAGGCCTCACTGCAACTTTGGGCCAATTTCTTAACTGCTGAGAGCTTCGTTTCCTGATCTGTACGTCAAGCGTGGTCAGATCCACTTCGCAACAAGGTAAAGATCAGATGAAGCATGCATGTGAGAGTGCTTCTTAAAACTGCAAAGCCCTGGCACAGCTGAGGCAGTCAGTTTTGATTGTGACAGGAAAAGTAATGGCATTCCATTTTTCCAAGGGTTGATTTGAGCTGAGGTCAGGGAATAGCTCAAGTTATAGCTTCATTGCCATCAGTAAATAATTTTTCATCCATTGCCCCCCCCCCCATCCAACCCCCCTTACATGTACTTGGGAAGGAACTGTAAACCCAAAGCCTGATTCCTGGGCATTTCTACCTATGCCAGGGTAGTTTCTTAAAAAGAAGTTATCCTGGAAAGAATATACAACATTCGCGTGAATAGAGAAAACAAGAAAGGCAGAGGTCACATCGTGACTGACTTTGTGCCTCCCTAAATAGTGAGAAGACAGACCTTCGTCCTTGCAGCCCCTGTAACGTTCTCCGTGGGCTTCAGCCTGAAGGAAACTCTACAACCAAGGCAGAGTTCACCCCAGTTACTTCTCAGTGTCATCGTCACCCCAGTTTTGTGACGAGATGAAAAAGGCTGTACCTGAAGAGGAGGAAGTGGAGTAAGAATCCAGCTCTGCCTTTGGCTTTATAAGTGACCTTGGCCAAGGACCTGACTGTCCCTCTCCTGATTTAGAAAGTGGAGATAGGGTGCCTGCCTTGTCACTACCTCAGTGGCCACTCCTGGGGATTCCGGGAAAAGAGCAGAGATTTCCCTGCCCACGAGGCACTCCGGGTGTAGTCAGAATCAGCTGCCAGTATGCCTAATTGATGTCAGGACAGCAAATCAAACCCAGCGATCGGGATGGGTCCCAGGTACTGCACGGTTTCCGTTTCTGTGAGTTTGGCTGTGACACTCTCTTCCTGGATGAGGAAGGGAGACCCAGTGGCCTGCAGTGGCTGCTGTGGGCATCACGAAGGGGGGCTGACTCAGAGCCCTGGCCTTTTCCAGCCCAGCACACTGCCCACCCTCTTGCTTCTCAGCATTCTTTCACAGCAGGTGGCCATGTCAAGATGATGGATTAATTTCTGTTGATAATAAAGAAATTATATTTTGGTTTGGCTTTCTCTCCAGACACTAAGGAAAGTGCCTCGGTGATCTGGACATGTCCCCAAGTCTTCCGTCTGTAGCTAGCTGATCTCCCCATTGCCATGCTGGTTTCTGTTAGCTTCGAGGTGTACTGTTTCTAACCTTGTCTTGTGTCACCTTTCCTCACACCTGATGCTCAGCCTGCCCAGGACTTCACCGGGGTTTTAGCCAGATCCCATCCTCTCTCGTTACCTCCAACAGAGGTTTTGTCTCTGCCCGGTGGTGGACAAGTTCACCTTTATGTAGGTATTCTCCTTGCAGTGTGGGGGGAACAGATTTGAGGATGGGGAAGGTAATTTCTGTGAAGTGTATCATACTTAGTGTGAGGGCATAAATTTATAAACTAATAGCATCCCTGATTCGCTCTTGACATTATCAAAACACCTTGTTGATATGGCACCAGGAGGTGTACAAAGGGCTTCCTCATTCTTTATCTCATTGGTCCCTCGATAACAACCCTGAGAGGCTGGAAACCAGGGTGCCTGTAAATCCCCCAGGCCACCCAGACAGTAAGTGGCCAAAGAGGACACTGGAGTCTGTTCTTCAGGTTCCACTCCTGGGCCTTTGCTCTCTGCCAGGTCCCGGCAGACATGGGCTTGGTGACAATAAAGTTGGCTCAAGTACTGAGAGTGGCTGTGACTCACTTTATCCCTCCCAGTGTCCAAGAGAATCTCCTCAGTGGTAAATTACAGCCTCTGGCCTTAACCCCGAGACACTGCTGAGGGTCCAAAATGCTAGCTCTGACCATGGGGCTCCTGCTGACCAGGCTGTGAGGGGGCTGAGTGCCTCACAAAGGGAGGCTAGCTCTCAGGATTGCGGCCCCCCCTGGGGTACATTTCCTAGCAGTGAGGACATTTCTGAGGAAAGAAGGTGAACTCTGGAGACAACAAGTTCCCATAATATAAGTGGGGGGTTTATCTATTTTGAAGTACTTAGATATAAATACACATTCTGATCCGGAGTCCACATTTCCTGGGCTGTGGGCACATTAAGTAATGTAGGTCATTAAGGAGACATTTCAAACAAATCCTGAGGATTCATAGGCTGTCACTGCTAAAATAAAATTAAAAGGGGGCGGGGTATAAAATAAGCCTGCTCAAAGAGTTTGTTATTTCTGTTACTCTTGTTATGACTGTGATTTTATCATTTGGGTATTCTCTGAGAGCTAGGCTACGATCCTTCAGGAAAGCCTGCCAAAATTCTTCATACCCATACCTCCAATCAAAGAGGGTCATTTTTGGAATGTTCTCTCTCTCTCTCTCTCTCTCTCTCTCTCTCTCTGTCTCTAACATATTTTAAGTAGTTATTTTTAGTTGCATTTTTAAAACACACAGAAATGCACATATTCCTGGAATGTCTTTCTACGTTGGAATCCTGAAAGGTGTCTAGCTAGAAGGCGATGACAGGTTTCTAGATTGCATTCCTGCTCATTGTCTTCAACCAGTGTTCCTTTGTGTCACGTGACCCACTTCCAGATTTCAAAAGTTGTGACAGCATCAGGGGTAGATTCACTTCCTCCCGTGATTCAGTCTGAGAGCGAGGGGGTGCGTGGGAGGGCGGGTGGCTGAGAATGGTGGTGGAGACTGTTAGATTGTTCCAGTGCTTTCGGTGGTATCTTCTGTCATGAAGACTTGGGGAAGGGCATGGCCTTCCGCGTGGACCCGTAGGCAGAGCCTTGGGAACAGGAAAGCCCAGTCCACCCTCAGCCTTTAGCCAAGGACCGGTTTTGTCGGACCTGCCGGTTGGGAAGAGCTGCCCTAGATTTTCATCTAGAAGCGATTCAGGAGGACCCAGACCCAGGCATTTAACACTTAGCCCTTTACCTGGTGATAAATTATAGAGCAGCTAACTGGTCTGTAGCCAACAGTTGCTCAGATGCCCTTGCAGTTTCTCAGTGGCAGCAAAGTCTGATCGAGATCTTACATCACATGAACGATTCAGGGGCCCCAGTTAGGATCTGTAAAACCTGGGGGAGTTGGTGTCATATGCCTCACACCAAATTTCTGAGTCTCACAGCTGGGCATCGAGATTTTTTTAAAAGGCAACGTTTGAAATAGGGGAAAAACTTGTTGGTTTTTGTGGGGGTTTTTTGAAAAAAAAAAAAAAAAGTAACCAACTTAATTTAAATGTAATGAGTGATGATTAGAGCTGATCATTGCCTACCAGAGCTTGGGCTGGTCTTTCTAAAATGAAATTACCTACGGAGTTATTAAAATGGGGGTATGGGGGGTTAGAATTCAGTGGTCCGTGAAGATCAATGCTTGTGTGAACACAGGTCTTCTCAGCTTACCTGGCAGCCAGGGGTAACATTTCACAATTCCGTGTGAACAGCATCGCATTCTTTGTTCAGGAAGTCACCAGCCCATTCAGCATTTTTATAAATGAAAGAATTGAATCTTATGTCCACAGAATTCATTCCTCACACTGGGACTACAACTGCAGGCTGAAGTGATTAATTTGTAAACCTTTGTATCTTTTTTTTTAAAAAAAACCATTCTATCCCCAGGGCCTGGCACAGTACCTGCACAGGTTTTGTTGACTGGGTTAAACGATTGAATGGGGGAATGACTGAATATGTGAAAAACATAGAATGTGGTCAGGAAAAGACCACAAGAGCACAGTTGTTATTAAAAGAATGCCATCCCCGAAATTACTATTATTGATGCCAACTCCTGCTTATGTTTATGAATCCCTGGGAATTTTGGAGTACACTGCCAATACTTTCTGCCTCATTACTCTAGTTAGAAGAAGGAAAACGAATCTTAAATGTAAACTTTTTACCTTAAAAGTGTAAAACTTTCATTTTTCCAGCAATAGCTATTGAAATCACTACCCCACACACCTTCCAGGAGTGGCTCCGGGTTTGTAACATGTGGGTTATATTGGCGGGGCCCGAGAGCCTGGTCTGCAGATCAGCTCACTGGTCTCCATTTCTGTGATGTTTGCTGTAGAGACAGTTTGGGGTCTTCCCACAGTTTTGTCCCAGCCTCCCTGGGTGTGGAAGTGGCCATCCTACTGGTGGTCCTTGTATAAGAAAGTCTCTGAGGTCATATTTCCACGCAGTAATTTTTAGCATAACGACAATGTTGGACGATTCTCCGCTGTGGGAACAAGAACGGCTGGGGTCTCAGGTTGGACAAGAGGTCTTCCCTCTCTGTGGCTCAGAACAGTTGTTGGCAAACTCTTTGAACTGACTGGTTGGACTTCATCCTTTTCACTCACGTTGTCCGTCACCCCCAAAACTCTTGTCTCCATCTGGCTTCAGCTCTCCGGCCCCAAAGCACTTCCACCTTGTAAGTAGACACTCATTCAGCAGCCTGGAGCTAAAGAAGAGGTGAGGAACAGGGTGGGGTGGGGATGAGGCTCATAGCCCACGGCCAAAGGGAACCAGAGATGAACATCCCACACATGAGAGCTTTGCATATGGACAGCCCTGATCCCCTTGTCTACCTCTTTCCACGGTGCTGACTGGGCCATGAGCAAGCACCCTGACTCATACTTCTGGTTTTCAGTTCAGCTTCTAGGAATGCATTATTTCACACCCCTGGAGGTGGAAGTAGGTGTCACATGAGGGGCGCAGCCACCCAGCAACCTCAGCCTGTCTGGAACCCGCAGGTGTGGAAACCAGCTACCAGGTCTCTGAGAGGCCCACATAGATGTTCCACAGCCCATGTCTGATACACAGCTTCTGAGAGTAGCACATTCTCCCTGGATGCCAAGTACCTGGGCTTTACATTTTATTTTATTTTTTGGTTATTTATTTATTTGTTTATTTATCTATACTTGACAGGTGTACTTTCTGTTCATTTTTAATATATTTTTTATTTATTTCAGAGAGGGAGGGAGAGGTAGGAACATCAATAATGAGAGAGAAACATTGATCAACTGCCTCCTGCACGGTCCCCACTGGGGATCGAGCCTGAAACCCTGGCAGGTGCCCCGACCGGGAATCGAACCTTAACCTCCTGGTTCACAGGCCGATGCTCCACCACTGAGTCACACCAGCAGGGCTGGACTTTACATTTTAATTCTGTCACAGTTTGATGAGGAATAAGATACTTACATAGTCCCAAAGTTTCTCCCCACAAATTGCTTAGGACTTACAACAGGGAAAAAGTAGAAATTATGCAGTAGAGAAATGGGACAATACTTAACCAAGTGATAAAAATGAATATCACAACAAACACCATGTACCTCCAGATATGATGATACCCTGAGAAGGACACAAAACCTCTTCTTGACTAGAATTGTAGCCAAGAAATGCAAAAGCTGAATCTAATTACGAGGAAATATCAGACAAAACCAAACTGAGGGAAATCTTGTGAAATAACTAGCCTGAATTTTTTAAAATGTCAACATCATAAAAGACAAAGGAAAGCTGAAGAGTTGTTAGAAATGAAAAGAGACTAAAGAAATATGAAAACTAAATGCAATAGGTGATCCTGCACTCGGAAAAAAATCTTCTCAAAAGACATTATTGGGATAATTGATGAAATTGGAATTTGACTTGGATAAAAAGTATTAATGTTACATTTCCTGAAGTTGTTTATTCTGATTATATAAGAACATTCCCTTCCTAGGAAATACACATTGATGTATTCAGGAGTAAAAGGGCATGAGGTATACATTCTATTTTCAAATGGTTTAGATAAGACACCAGAAAGAGAGATGGAGGGAGGGAAGGAGAGAAATGTGGCAAAGTATTACAAATTGGTGACAAGTATAAGAATTCTTTGCATACTTTTTGTAACTTTTCTGAGGTGTTGAAATTATTTCAAAATGAAAGGTTTAGTAAAAGGTCATTCTACAATAAAAAAACAAACAAAATGAACAAAACCCTCAGTTGTCCCTCTACCGCAGTGGTTCTCAACCTTGGCTGCACATTAGAATCACCTGGGAATCTTTTTAAAATCCTGATTTCTGGGCCTCATCCTCCGGAAATTCTGTTTCTTTGTTATGGGGTGGGGCCACAACATTAGTATCAAAGAAACAGAATTTCCGGAGGATGAGGCCCAGAAATCAGGATTTTAAAAAGATTCCCAGGTGATTCTAATGTGCAGCCAAGGTTGAGAACCACTGCTCTACCGGAATGGGTCAGCAATCAGCTGAAAGGCCTGGAGAGAGACATCAGTCCCCTATCTGACCCTTAGCCTTACCCTGGAGTCAAATCATCCTGGGGCGGGTGTGGACGCTGCCTGCAGAGAGCCCACCAGCAGGTCCCCACTCTCTTTCCAGGGCAGCAGGCCCGGGACCGCTGCTGCTCTCTCTGCCTCGGCCCCACAGAGCCAAGAATTCTCTCAGCTGCAGTCATGGTGGCCGCAGATTGAGGTCAGTAGGAAAACAGATCTGCCTTGGGTTGTAATGTTGCACACACAGTGCGATGAGTGGACAGAAAAGAATGTCCCCCAGTGAAGGGACGGCCTGTGAACTCCGAGTCTGGTTCTGAATATCCTCACGATGCCCAGCACAGAAAATAGGAAACATCAGTTAAAATGGGAAGTCGCTGTGGGCTGAATTACTGTAATTCCTCATCTTACTGAGAAGCTGGCATGGCCTCAGGCCTCCATCCACAGCCTGACATCTGGGCTTCTCTCTGCCTGGGTAATTTTGCCCTTTCTTTACTTCAGGGCGGCGCATTGCCTTGCTGGGAGGCTTTTAGGCTGGAATTGCTACCTTTAAGGGTGCTTAGAAAGGGTGCTTTTAAAGAGCTGCTTGTTTCTTCCCTGTCTCTAGGTTAAAAGCAGTCTCGCTCGGTCTCTGGTTTCTAGGTGGGCGAGATCCAGCACACAGAGACTCGCAGCCCAGCAAGTAGTGGCATAGCCATTATGATGCTAGACGGGTCAACAGAGGACATTCCCCAACGCTGGAGAGCCAAACAGGAAGTTTGCTCTTCAGTCCTCCCCCATCCCCACCATTCCTTGGGGGTCCTCTAAACTGTTGGGGAAGTTTTGCCGGCTGCCCAACCTACAAAATAGAGATAATTATACCTGCTTCCTGCCTGCCTCACCGAGGTGCTTGAGGACTCACATGGGACGCTAAACAGCTCAGTGGTGAGACGCTGGAAGCCATACCCCACTAAGAGGTGGTGTCATTTCTCTCACTGGATAGGGATCTGACTGACAGAGTTGGGCCCGTTCCCTTTGGAAAGAGGACAGTCTTTCTGCGTGACCTGGGCTGCACTCGGATGGGGATTCCATTTTGGCTGCCGATGCCCTGTCTCCACTGCTAAGTGCTCTCAGCCTTGCCCCCCTGGCCTTCTCTCTCTCGGCTGCCTCGATTTTCCCTACCTACCTATTCCGTCTGGTTTTTTCCTGCCTCCCCCATGAGAAAGTAAGCTTGGTGGAAGTAGGAGCCTTGTCTTTGTGGTCTGCGATTGTTACCCCCGCGCCTAGAACAGTGCTTGGCTCTAGTAGGGGCATAACTATTGGAATGAATGGATGGATGGATGGATGGATGGATGGATGGATGGATGACATACTTCCCATCCTTAGTTTTCTTCCCTCCCACTTGGTCCCTATTCTGCACAGCCTCACTCAGACGCCTATGGCAACAACTTGTTAGTAGCCAATGGAGGACTCCCACATGGATGTTCCTGGCTCCTAAGTTCCTGAGCTCTAGATCCAAACACCCAATGCCTATGTGGAAAAGCTAAAGAAAGCTCAGTGACGATTCTGGAACCCGAGCGTTTGCTTACTGGTGTTGGATCTGAGGGAAGTGATGTAACTCCTCTGGGCTTCCTCGTCCGTACAGCAGGGAGTAATAACAATACCAATCATAGAGGTTTGTTAGGACAATTGAATGAGTCAGTATATGTAAGGAGCTTAGAGTGTTGCTTGGTACATAGTGAGCCCTCAGCAGAGTTCATTAAACGGGGGTCTCATTCCAGCTTAGTGATCCATCTGGTAAATCGGGGTGCTTGCCTGCGGCCTTATTTCCTGGTGGAAAGAAGGGGCGCTCTGCTGGATCTTGACCTCTCTTCTTCCAGTGCAGTGCAGGCTTATTCTTGTGGCATTTGGACATGGCTATTCATGCCTCCCTTGCTCAGCTCCAGAAAAGTGGCCTATAGTGGCTGAAACAGTTCACGGGCTGTGAGGCCTTTCCTTGGCCTGTAGACTCCCATTTGCCCACCACCCGCAAGCCATAGGAGACACACACACACACACACACACACACACAGAATACAGGTTCACTTCTCAAGCTCTGGCTCCTGGAAAGTCAGTCCCTTCTTTGGCTGTGAGAATGATGTAGGCAGCAGATAGTGGGTTATGCTCTGATAAGAAAAGACCCCCTAAATGGGTAGGCCCATGCTCATTTTGCGGTCTTGTTTGTAACTATAGTAATGTCACAATGCAGTTGAGATTTTCATCACACTGGTCAGGAAATTCATAGTGAAGGTTACTACAGCAACCTTAACTCTGCTCTGGAAAGCACACGCCTTACAATGGGCCCTTTCAGAGACTGGCCTCGGAACTGGGCAGTGATTCAGTCCATTCAGAACACAATGGGGCAGAACAGAATAGCAAGGAACTAAACATTGTTTTCAGGCCTCCCACTGCCATCTGTGGCCTTGCACATTGTAGTCCATCCTTGTGCCCAGCTCTCGTTTTGTTTCTGCCGTAGCACACTGTAACTTCACAACGCGCTTGCCGGCCGGTCCGAGTGCATTTCGTGGAAGTGTAAATAATGATCGCTCTATAGCACTGCCCCGACTCACAGCCAGAGGTGCTACAGAAGCACCTTTAAGAAAAGGAGGTGCAGATTTTTGGTTTGGAGACGAGGGAAACACCAATTGGGTATGTTTTAAAACATTTGAGCCACTCTTCAAAACTGATCAATTGGCCTTGAAGGCCTGTAAAACAACCATGGATTTTTTTTTTTTTATGGAGAAAAATGTTAATGACAAAAATAAAGTAAAATCACCCTTGCCTTTATTCACAGCCACTCAAAACAAAGCCACCCAACAAACATAATTTGCCCACTGATTGGAAATGATGGGTCACTTACTTTTTTTTTTAAACTAGAGAATGTTCTATAGGCTTTTCAAAGCTGAATTTAGTAGCCACTCAGCACAGAACTGTAGTTATAACCAAAGAACCATGGTTTCATTAAGAATGGAAGTTGAAAGGAAACCTTTTTCTTCTTTAAATTTTTTTCCTTGAGAGCATTTACAGTATTTTATTTATTCACACGGCTGGCCCTACGATCAAGAAACTTTTCTTTGTTGTATATTTAGATCGCTGGAGTTGTTTTATTTCCTTTCTCTCTTTAATGTTTCCCGCATGTTTAATTTAAATCATTTGCCTTTTATCTTTCTCAGGATCTCAAGCTATTTCTCTCTTTTCTAACCTCTGTACTCTCCTTGCTCCACTAAATTAAAAAAAAAAAAAAGATTTGAAATGAAGTTTCTCCTAAGTGCAAAGCTAGCAGCTATGCCTGTACCTTAAACCCAGCCAAACGCCCTCACACATGGTGGTGAAACCTTGTGCTTTTGATTCCAGTGACGGCGTGGTCACTCCCAGGTGTCTCGGGTGTTGGTTATTTGATCAGTAAGTTGTACTGTGCTTTTGGCCCAACTCCCAGGAAGAGAAGGGGTCACGGCCAGGGAGGATATTGGGACTGCCGGCACTACTTTTCCTCATGTTCTGGGTCTCGGGGCTCAGGTAGAAAGGGACTTTTGTGCACTTGGGAGCAGAATGAAGTACAAATCCTTTCAGCATTTTTGCAACTAGAAACCATGCAAATGTTTTTGCAAATCCACTTGCGGTCTTGCTGGCAGTTTTGGAGCACAGCCCTCTTTGGGAAGTGGTGATACTGACATCTAATTTCTGTTCACTGTCCTGCCCCAAACGGAGCACACTGTTTTCTCCAGAACTGGGTGGGCGCGACGCTCTTTCCACCTAACACAGCGAGCAGGTCTCAGGTTGTCTCAATTCCTTGCAGAAAGTGATTTCGATTATTATTGCGTTGGGATCATTTGTGTTGTCAGTTCCAGCCCCCTTGACTCTCATTCCTGTCCTTACTACAAGGAAGACCAGAGTTCACTACCTGCTCTTGACTTTGCAGGGCTGAGAGCGCCCTTTGGTTTGGCTTTGGAAGCTATGTAACAGGTTCCTACAGTGGATCCCTACCTGGAATTGTGTTGGCAAGTGATGTGTATCTTGCCAATTTTGTCCAAGTGAGAATGTCTGTGAGGTTATTTTTAAAACATTTCAGTGGCCTTACTGTGCTAAGAGGCACCTTTGCCACAAAGGGGACTCATCATCTATTCCCAAAAACTTTTTGAAGGAGAAGCCTGCAATTACTGAGATCTGGGTGTGGGGCTCTGTCTCTGAAACGGGCTGTGAGGAGTACTTTGAAGGAGACCATGTAAATGTGCCTAAAATGCCCCTCTGTGTACAAGCGCAATCTCTTCCGTAGCCACGGCGATCCATCCAACTTGCCACACGGCACCTCAAGGCCGCTTCAGGTGCTCTATTTGAAATCTCACTACCAGAGACTGTCTCCCTTGGGATACTTCCACAGAGTGGGGAATCCACTTCTTCTGTCTTCCACCATGGCCTCAATAAAACCTGCTGTGGACTTCGAAACCACCAAACCCAAGTACAGATCTGGACTCCATGACTTTTTGGCCAATTTTTTTCATCAGTTACACGGGGATCATAGTACCTCCTTGGTTCTGCAATTCTTTTGAGACCAAATGAAACGAAGCACCTAACATAGTGTTTGGCACATAAGTGCTCAAGTAAAGCAATGTCCATGCTCTGTTCCCTAAACTTTGTGCAGCACACTTCTTGATGATGTGGGTTGCGTTTGGGATCTGTATTATATTTCACAGAATATAATAAGCAGCAATGGGCAGCAATCACCAAAAATGTCTTGGATTTTCTATGGAGCTCTGAGCTTCAAGCTGGTGTGACTCAGCCATGACCCATAATCACATCAGACATGGTTAGCTTGTGTTTTGTTTTCCAGTTTAGTGACTCTGGCAGAAAAACGTTACTGTTGGAAGGGGCACCATGGGATTCTCCAGCTAGAGATCTCTAGTTAGGTTACAGTCCTCTCATTTCTGCTGGCATTTCCCCTTATCTTCTGGAGATTGCCTTTCTCCTTTACCTACTTCTTTCTTTCTTTCTTTCTTTCTTTCTTTCTTTCTTTCTTTCTTTCTTTCTTTCTCCCTTCCTTCCTTCCTTCCTTCCTTCCTTCCTTCCTTCCTTCCTTCCTTCCTTCCTTCCTTCTTTCCTTCCTTCCTTTTTAATATATTTTTATTGATTTCAGAGAGGAAGGGAGAGGGAGAGAGAGATAGAAACATCAGTGATGAGAGAGATCATTGATTGGCTGCCTCCTGTATGCACCGCCCCCCGCCCCCCACCAGCCCCCCGGGGATCAAGCCCAAAACCCAGACATGTGCTCTTGACCGGAATCGAACCTGGGACCCTTCAGTCCACAGGCTGACGCTCTATCCACTGAGCCAAACCAGCTAGGGCACCTACTTGTTTCTGATTGTTAAACCAATGCCCTGACTCTTATTCCTCACCCCCTAAACCCCACACACAGAGGCCTGTATCTTGGGTACAACGCCAGGGGTTCTAGGAAAGTGGTCCCCAAAGTGTGGGGTCTGTGCACCTTTGCATGCAAGATAACCCATGGGGTAGCAAATATTAAAACTTCTACTTATATTTATCTTAATATTAAAAACAAGGAAGAAATTAAGCTCTTCCAATATTTAATATTTGGATGGATATCCGTGCTCTCATGCAGTCTGATTACCGTAGGGTCAAGGTTCACAAATAATGGTATTTATTATTTGAGAAATTAAAATATGTAAATGCCTAGACTCATTTGATTGTTCTTCCCAGAACTTTTGTGGGTGATAAAAACCTTCACTCCAGGTTTGCTCAGGAGGGGGGGGCTAGCCGTGGGAGCCACACAGTGCTGGGCCCAGAGCTGGAAGACCCGAGTTCTAGTCCTGGTTCGTCTATCAAGTAGCTGGCACCATGGACATGGACCACCTCTCTGGGCCTCAGGTTCCTCACCTGTAGAGTAAGAGTTATGACCTGATCAATCAATAGGCAAGGCTCCTTCCAGCTATAAAACTTTAGGATTCAGAACATAAATATAGAAGTATTCCTGCCCCTTTCTTACCCCCCTTCCTTTGTAGTTTGTTTAAACACCTTCACTTTTTTTGCCTAAAAGGCATCGGTCTGTTACTCAAGGTGGTCTTTACTGTACTTCTTCATTACTGGCTTCTTTTTTAGTCAGTCTCTTAACTTCCTACCTGCCTTTTCTGCAGCAATGGTCTTCCTTCTATTCTGCTGTAGGGGATCCCTAGTCTCAGAGAATCCTGGCTCAAATGGCTCACATATTGTGCGAACATGCATCAATGAAGCTTTACTTCAGTAAAAGTTCCATATTTCTTTATTGAATCCTGTCTCTGCTATTATCTTCTTATTGGCCAGATGAGATGATGGTTCTCTGATTCTTTCTTGAAACCTCAGGTATCTCATCAGGGCACTATTCCCAGCCAGCAGTGTTCCCAGTTCACTTATTGTGATTAACAACAGCTTTACTTAGCACTCACAATGGGCCAGGAAGTGTAATAGGAACTCCCCATGATTATCTGATTTGATACCCTCAGAAGCCCCAGATACTGTTATTATCCCCATTTTGCAGAAAAAGAAACTGAGGTTTAGAGATTGGAATCCTTGCAATGCCACTTTTACTAAAAATCCTTGAAACATTTAACTTCCTTAAAGGTCTTTTTAGTTGTGGGGGGACTAAGACCTTTATTCAATTAGAATCCCTTCCCCTCAGAGAGAGGGTCTTCTCTCTCCCTCTGCATAACCTCTCTTTACCTTCCCTCCAACTTCTGTATTTTTAAAGATCTGTATTCACTTGCAATTGAACCTTTAGCATAAGCTCACACAGAAGCCCCGCTGATGCCCCAAATTGGTTTTATTGCAAACTCATCCCTATCACTTGCTCACTGAACGTGGGCATGTGGGGTCACGGCAGGTAGGTGGTAAGAACCCCTTGGAATTTCTGTAGCAAGGACATATACGAACAAGGGAAGATTCTCGTGTCCATGTCCCTCCCGGCTGCACAGGCACCCATGCCCTGGACACGTAGGCCCAGTGCTGGCCTTCTGCAGTCGGGGTGTGGCTTCTGAGAGATTAGCTGATATCAGGGAGGGGCATCAGGAGTCCAAGGCCTGCATTCCTGTCTGTCCTGGGACTTTGCATTGAATCATCAAGTGCATACACGATTCCCCCGCCCCCTCTGAATTCCTTGGTTCAGCCCTGTTTTTGTTCCATTCCTGAGGTCCAAGGTGTGGGTTGTGATGAAAGGGAGTGAGAGGATGGGCTCTATCTTCACACCTGAGGCTCTCCTGAGCCTGCAGAACCCTTGGTGACACTGATCCACGGTGTGGATTAGTGGCTGCTCTGGTGGTTCTCCCTAAGATGTACGCACAGAGCCTTCCTCTCGGCCAGTGGGTGGCTATCAGTTCTGCTGCACTCTGCTGGTAAGTCTTTGCAGATTTTTCTTTTGCCTCAGAACAGCATTAGAATTGGGATTTCTTTCTTCCATGGTACAGAGCAGCAAGCAGTTCCTTTTATGTCACAAGGAATTTTTCAGTTGCCGCTCTGTTTTTATCCCCATTTAAATAAATCATATGAACACGAGTTATTGGTTGTTACATTTCTGTAACTAGTCAGCCTTCCTCATTACTTTGACTTATTAATTCAATTAAAGCAATTTACTGAACAGCTATCATTGCTTCAGGGACTACAGTTTTCAAAACAGAAATTAGGACACATAGTCTGATAGGGTTTTGTTTTCTTGGTTTATGAATCTATTACAAAACCTGAACCACATTTAGGTGTTTACTGAATAAATTGCCTTAATTATAAAGAATAAAATTCCATGAAACTGACCTTGCCCCAGGTCACAGAGGTAGGGCTTGTGCTTGATCCCAAGTCTATGGATTCTAATCAACTGCTGGATTAGCAAATGGAATTGCCTTCCCCAACCTTCCTACTTGAAACAGGCGTGATGACAGGGAGGTCCCGAGGGTCCAGCCGCAGCTGGAAGTGTTGTAATGTACCCCGCGAATCACAGACGGACACCTCAAGAAGTCGAATTAAAGAGTCACATTTATTGCAATCCAGGACTATGAGGGGCCATTTTGCTTTCCCAAATCTCATAGTGATAAGATGGTGGCAAACACCCTAACCGGTTTGGCTCAGTGGAGAGAGCGTCAGCCTGTGGACTCAAGGGTCCCAGGTTCAATTCCGGTCAAGGGCATGTACCTTGGTTGCAGGCACATCCCCAGTAGGGGGTGTGCAGGAGGCAACTGATCGATGTTTCTCTCTCATCGATGTTTCTAACTCTCTATCCCTCTCGCTACCTCTCTGTAAAAAAATCAATAAAATATATTAAAAAAAAAAAAAAAGATGGTGGCAAAGCCAGACTTATATAGGCAAAGATCACAAAGGTGTTGATTACATCCCAAGGTTTGGAATGAGGAACCTGGTTTGCAAAAAAGCAGTTTACAGAAGCAGAAGCAGCATGTTATCTAAATTACAGTTTTGGGTCTCTGGATCACTGAATTGACAGAAACACATTAACTGGAGCCCTCTGACCTTGGGATAACTGTGCTGTCCTTCCCAGGTAAAGGAAAATGTGCTTTCTAAGACCAGAAATCCCAACAAATGGGATTTCACATTACAATCAATAGGGTATTTAATTGAATGGGATGATTTATATAATTCAGAAAATCAAAATAACTTTTCTATTGTTAAACAAAGCAAATAAGTACAGAAGCCAAACAGCAGGGTTAAAGTAAGACTATAGTTTCTACCTGAGATGATTGCTAACATACTTCAGAAGGACAGACTGACATCGGAGTGACTCTTCATCATTTGATTGCACCATAAATAGAGGCCAATGTAGGATGCGCTTTTTTCAACATGAAGGGATTCCAACCATTTGGTTCATTTTATTCTGTAGCTTGAAATGTCCTTGCCCTGTGGTCAAGATGAGCTTGTTACCCTAACCTGGACGATAGTAGACAATTAAAAGAAGAGCTGCCTTCAGGGTCAACATTTCTTCCCTTGGATTTCCTGGGCTGTGGGCAATAGGAAAGCTTTTGAAACTTCTTTCTTCCTTGGGGCAGACTCTGGGCCCAGGACCCCCAGTTTCCCACTGTCGCTGCCACAGGAAGATACACCCCTAGTTCTGAGATGAGCCCAAGCGACCTGGACTTCACGGACCAGACTGGCACGGCCCTGCATGCCGGGGACACGGCAGGAAACGGACCTGCTCCCATGGCCGATGCCAGGGCCCTGAGTTTTCTCTGTCGTGTGCAGTGCCGGGTAGAGTCAGGCTGCTTGCTCTGTGGGCTTCCAGCTGCCAGCTTTGCACAGGTACCCTCCATGCCAACAATGAGAGTGCCTGCTTCATGGTGTGTGTAGATGAATGAAGTTGATACATGGTGCACAGCAAACATGCAATAAGGCAGGTACTGTGAACTTTAGAATCATTGCTGTTTTCCGTGGCACTTGCCTTATTACGAGAGGCAGTGAACATAATGGGTAAGGCCAAAGATTCGAGAGCTGCGCAGCCTGGGTTTGAAGCCCAGCTGTTGGAGCCAGGCAAGTTACATAACTTCTCTGTGCTTCAGTTTCCTGCGCTGTAAGGTTGTGATAAGTAAATAAATGATCATGTATAAAATGTTAGAACAGTGCTGACATGTGAGACGACTTAGCCGTTGTGTGAGAAGAGAATATTCACCCACAGGGGAGAGAGTTACGATTCTAGGTTTCCTGGAGACTGAGGGAGAGGACACAGTGCGCTCGCTGGTAATACTGCAGGAAGTGCTTCCCGAGAGAGAAAGAATAAATCACAGGTGCCCAGGAGAGAATTTCCCCCTCAGCTGAGAGGCAGGCTCTCACCCTGGGGGCCACTAACATGTCCCACGTGTGGCGGGAAGGTTTCCGAGGAGAGAGGACAGGACGGGTCTTGGGACCCCGATGGAACGTGCAGGGATCTCGGAACATGATACAGAGTAGTATCTGCTCGTGAAAACAAAACCTAGGCTCCCACCTACTGTCTAATGGGGACTCTGGTCTCGCCAGGTGAGCTTGTCCACAGCAGGGAAACATATGTTTGGGAAACACAACAGTGGTCGTTTAAACTCCGTGTGGCTGGCCTTGAAGTCGGTGGGAACAGGCCCAATAGAGAATGGCAGCGGGTCCCCACGTGGTAAGATCAGGATGTACAACCCCACGGTGTGTATTTTAAATCGTGTATCTTGTTATTTTAAGACATCTCCAAGAAATTAACACCAAACTAGGGGTTTTGTAGGGATGATTGTTTTAGGATTTAGCCAAATTAAAAAGGACAGTTTATAGAAAAATTTGAAGCATAGCACTGGTGGAATTTGTCCTATAGATAAAGTTATAAAAAGTTAGTTATAGAATTAGTTGATATAGGTAAATTATAAAAGTTTTAAAAGTAGTTAAATGACGAAGGTTTAGGAAACATGGAGTATAGTGTAAATGAAGGTGAGAATTCATCATTCCTGGGGTGGGACTATCACACGGCCGGGGGGGGGGGGGGGGGTGACCCACCTCCTGCTCCAGGTGGCCTTAGCACTGAAGGAACTTTTAGGTTGAAAGAGATACAAGTCTGAATGTGCCTTTACAAATCGAAGAGGACATCACCTTGCTCTGCGAACTTGTGGTCTGGCGATGGGCAGCTTGTCAGCCAGGACACCCACCCTCTTCCTGTTTGGGGTGGGGTGGGGGCAGGAGCTACAGAAGTTTTCACAGCAAAGCCTCCAGGACTGAGCTGTCATCACCTCACCAGTCAAAACCACCAATTTCTGGAGTGGCATGAATACATGGTACGATGCTTCCAGAGCAATTGAAATCTTTCTAATACTTTATGTCTTCGATGAGGTTAAACATTGACTTAATATTCGTAAAGTGCATAGAACAGTGCCTGTCCCTCGTAAGTATTGTGTGCCATAATTCATCAAGCCTAAGGTGCTAGGATGTAAAAGAGATATCATTACTTTATTTTTTCAATTAAAAAAAAAACAACTAAAAAAACCACTGCCACTTAAGCATCTATATGTATAAAAGCCTAAGCAACCGGACTATTGGATGACCGTATGACCGGCTGGTAGCTGTGACGTGCACTGACCAGCAGGAGGCAGATGCTCAACACAGGAGCTGCCCCCTGGTGGTCAGTGCGCTCCCACAGCCAACCTCCGTGGTCCCTTCCCCCCACCCCCAGCCAAACCTCCCATGGCCCCTCCTCCCAGCTGGCCAACCTCCCCCAACCCCTCCCCCCAGCTGGCCAACCTCCCTTGGCCCCTTCTCCCAGACAGCCAACCTCCTGCACCCCAGCCGGCCAGCCCCCATTGGCCCTGATCACTGACCAGGCTGAGGGACCCCACCTGTGCATGAATTTGTGCCCTGGGCCTCTAGTTGATGATAAGACACATGCTAATTTCAGAATGTTAGAATAAGAAAACTCTGTGTCTTAGTATTGATGGAATATGTTCGCTGTTCATTTAGAACATCTTAGATATCTTTTCATTGATACAGAAAATGTTCCTTTAGGGAGCCACACTCCCTGCTTGGGGTCCATTGTTATTTAAAGAAGAGTTTGCTGAAGCTGGAAGCTGGGATAAGCAACAAGAATGGGAGGCCTGAGCTGACGTGGAACAGCGAACAACAGGGCAAACAGTGCCAGATATATTTCATTTCACTTTATTGAGTACTTTCACATCCCTTATCTTATTTGACCTATTTTTTCCCCATGAAAGCAGCTACATATGTGTGCACCTTTTGTAAACATGTGCTCAGTAGGAAAAAAAAACCATGTAGAAAGTACACTTAGACATAAACAAACCATATCTCCATACAGAGACATCTTTTTACATAAATAACATCATCTATGCAATTTAAAGAAAACTGGGACACCTTAACTCTTACTTTTTTTTACAAACCTTTTTTCCCTTCCCCACTCAATGAGTCAAAACAGTGTTGCCAGCCTGACGTGTACTCTCCACACTTTGCCCTCTGGTCTTGTCATCATATAAAACCAGCTCTCCCCTGGAGGGGTGGCATTGGAAGTTAGATGTGGTGGAGCAGAAGGAGCAAAGAAAAGGAAGCCAGAAATCCCGATGACGCATCTCAGCTCTGTCCCTTTGTTGCAGGGATTAACTGAGACCTGTATGTGGAAATGTCCTGCAAACATTGAACTTTTGTTTGGGTCACATATACATGAATGAAACAAATGAGCGCATCTTCTACATTCATTGGGCCTCCCCACACACCCACACCCACTCTGCGCCAACCCCACAAAGCCCCTCCAAGGGGAGTCAGCTTGGTACATTATAGTTCCAGACCTCAACCTCACCCTTTTGTACAATAGTAACAGAGGGATTAATATTCGTGTCTTGCAGGTGGTGTGTGAATTAGATAGACCATGTCAAGCATCAGCACACATTTCTGGGTTTAGTGTCAGTTCCAATTGCCCCAAGGGTTGAGGGGAGGAGGGGTGTTGGTTGGCTACTAACTGCCCCCCACTCTTCCAAAAACATTCCTTCCTCACACTTTGTTCGCTGTACTTCAGCTCTCTCTCTCTCGCTCTCTCTCTCTCTCTCTCTCTCTCACACACACACACACACACACACACACACACACACACACACACTTGCTTCTAACACACATCTTTACATCACCATAACAGGGGAATGGATCTAATTCCATAAAGTTGAAATACATTGCCAGCCCGATGCTGGTTTGCTGAGTCTGGCACATAGGAGACAAATAAATATTTATGGCTGATGATCCCTCCTCCATCATTTGCAATGGAAGTAAGGGTTTCGTCCCAGTCAAATAGCAGAACTGCAAAAGGTAGAATTCCCAGACTGTCAATTAAAAGATTAAAGTCTAACAGATCATTGTGTGCCTTTCCTGTTATGACTCACTGGGGACAAAAGTAAACGAGCTCAGCTGTATGGCAGGCCAGGGTGACCGTGGCCCACTTCCCACAGGAGGAATATGGTTCATCTGCTTCTCGAGGTGACATGCTCCTAACGTAACATTCTAGCCCCCGGTTTTCTGGAAATCACTTCTGCTGCCCTATTAGCTCGTGGACCAACTAATCACCCCAGACATGCTATCTTCTCCTGCAGACAACACCTCCCAGCCCACCTTTCAAACCTCGAACCTGCACAGAACCAGGCTTTGGGACAACTCAGCCACCACCCCCGGAAAATGCTTGATTGTATTGGCATCATTTTCAATGTTTTCATCTATTTTTAAATTTTACTAAGACAGGCATATGGTTGTTGTTTTTTTAATGTAAACTGGGCAGAAAAGTTTAAAACAGAGGGTAAAAGTCACCTTCTCCCAAAACCCCATTTCCCCAATGGAGCCTTGTGCATCTTTCAAGAAAACAGTTATGAAGTGTCTCTTAAAAGTTTTCGACAAATGTGGTCATTCTTTACTTAATCCACGTGTTGACTGCTATTTTCATGAGTGGGCGTGTCCTGAAGATCTCCCCCTGTCAGCACAGCGGGTCCCTCCCAGGGACTGTACCTCGCTCCTATGTGGGGAGGGCAGGCCGTAGAATATGCAATCCACTTCCCCCCATTGCACAGTCTGCTGCGGGAACAGCCTCGTCCATAGACCTTGATGTGTCTGGAGGTAAATTCCTAAAAATGCAAACGCTGGAGCAAAGAGGGTGTGAATCTCATTGGTAGGTAGTTAACTGCATGCATATCCGTCTGTGGGACTAAGGTTTCGGTGCCTACTTCCACGCCGCTGTCTGAAAATACTTGCAGTCTGCTCCTCCTCAGGAGTGTCAGATGTGTGACCACCGTCCCAGGCCCTGCCCAGCACTGGGCCTGCTGTGATTACACAGCCTCCCTTCCTGGGCTGTGAGGGCTGTGGTTACCCAGGGCCTGCTCTCCTCCTCCTGGGTGAGCCTGGGAGGGAAAGTGCTCGCTGAGACCCTGAGAGGCGAGGCGGCGCTGCAGTGAAGGTCGGCTTTCAGGAGGGAACAGTCCTGGCCTCTGTGCGGACTCACCTTTGCTCTGCCCCGTCCCCACCCTGGTCAGCACACAGCAGGGAGCAGCGAATCCTGAGCCGGGCTCCTCCCCGCGTGTGGGACGCCTGTCTCTGTGCCACCTCCCAGACGGGAGGAACAAGCCAGGCCCTTGTGTGGATGTGGGCGCGCCCCAGTTTCTAGAACTTGTGTGTGAGCCCATTGCTTTTTAACAAACGGAATCATAGTCATTACATGGGGACCCGAGAGGGTCTGCACTCAAGCGTCATCTAATGCAGCGGTTCTCAACCGGTGGGTCGCGACCCCTTTGGGGGTCGAACGACCCTTTCACAGGGGTCGCCTAAGACCATCGGGCACCTCATATATAATTACATATTG
The DNA here is from genome assembly GCF_000147115.1 of Myotis lucifugus. Lineage (NCBI taxonomy): Eukaryota > Metazoa > Chordata > Mammalia > Chiroptera > Vespertilionidae > Myotis > Myotis lucifugus. The sequence goes on from NW_005871636.1 coordinate 457,453, forward strand.
TTTTTGTGATTAATCACTATGC
>NW_005871636.1:457574-466317 GCF_000147115.1 Myotis lucifugus
TTGGGGGTCACCACAACATGAGGAACTGTATTAAAGGGTCGCAGCATTAGAAAGGTTGAGAACCACTGATCTAATGGGAAATATCTCCCTTGTCATTTGTAATCATTGGGAGGAGGGAGTAACTTTTCATCGGCGTCATCATAATTTTCATGATTTGTTAACTTTCCTGGTCATTGCTCAGCTGGCACGCCAGCTCCCCTCCGGCGACCCCTCGCTCAGCAGGGACTGCTGGGAAGTGCAACACCTGCCCAGTCCCTCCTTGTTTAAAAACTGACCAAAACTAAAAGGAGTCGCAGCCCACAGCACAGCAGAAAGCTGCACTTGCTGAGGTGACAGCCTGCTAACCTGGCCTTTGCCACCTGAGGAAGGTGACCCTCCTCACCCCATGGGAGGTCCCTGTCACTGCCCTCCCCGCCCCCCCCCCCCCACGCAGGGCAGCCAGCTCTGCCCCTCCCACCCATCAGGAGTGTGAGGAAGGGAAGGGGTCAAGGTTGTAAACATCATTCACATTCTCGAAGTTGAGTAACACCTTATAAATAGCTCTTCTGTTTCGATCAACTGTACTTACATTATCCAAAGGGGAAGGAACATCTTTTGCCTCTTTGAAGTAGGTGACTATTTATTGGGGTTAAAAGCAAATACACAAACACACCTACTGGTTAGTTACTCTGGAACTTCAGTTTTCCATGCAGGGTAATTGTTGTGGGCGCCCAGAGAGAATAGCCAAGGAGGGGGCGTCACCAGGAATCTTCATCGGTGGGAGGGCGCCGTGGACATGCGACAGGCCCGGTGAGTCATGCTGTGGCCATACTTTTTCTCCTGCTGCTTTGCCACAAGAGGAAGGAGGAGCGGTGAGGTCGAGGTAATTTTGTAGAACTGATGCTACATGTGGTTCTGAGAAAGCCAAATATATCGTATAAACCGTTTCCCTGTGCACGGCAGCATGGGTGGCAGGCCTGGCGGGGCCCCAGCTTGCAGCCCAAGCCAGGGCCCTGGCTGCGTTTTTAAAACGGCTTTCCCCGGAGCCTCTTAGAATTTGCTTTTACCCAAGGGCCCATGTCTCCTGAAGAGAACACAGATCGTTTTTAAACGTGAATTGTAGAATGGCGTCCATCTTGTTTCCTTCCTTACCCCCCACTTCTCTCGAGGAGCCTCCTATTAACTTTTCTCTTGCTTCTTTTGACGTCTGATCAGGCAGCCTTTCTAGAAACCCTTACTCAGAATCCTTTCCTTCTCTCCTTTGTCCAAACTCCCCCCAAAAGTGAACTCCCGAGAAAGAGCTGAGTTTGCCCTGAGTCTTGTCCAGCAGGATGCATGCAGGGTTTAAAGGGAAGGGAGAACTCTCCAATCTCCAGTCTTGTGTTACCTGCCATTATTTCTTATGTATTAGGTTGTGTGTGTGTGTGTGTGTGTGTGTGTGTGTACCCTTCCTCCTCTACTCGGCTGGAAAATTAAAAGTATTTTAGATCCACATCAAATGGCACCCTCTCCAAGAAGTTATTTCTGCCTCTCCCAGGACAAAGGAGTCTCCCGCTGTGGGAACACCCATTTTACCTGTGCTTACAGATTGACTGTTGCTGACCCATGAACATATCCACCCATATCTAGGTGCCCTTCAGTGGATGGTGACCTCCCCAAGTGCAGCCATCACAGTGCTCCCATCCCTCCTCACACAGGGCCACCATGGCTCCCATCCCCCCTCACCCAGGGCCTGAACCTGAGGGGGATTCTACTGCACAAATGCCAAGTTAAAGGAACCCCTGCCGGCCACAGGTGTTCAGAAGCCACTCCGGGTGTTGAGTTGTAACTCCGATAAGCAGATCAGGGCCACAGCTTTCTCTGTCCAAGGAGTCCACGGGGCCAGATGAGGTCCTTCTGCCCATAGCATGTTCTGGGCCGTGTTTCAGCTCCTGTCCCTTTCCTCGTTAATATAGCAGTGACCGGTCATCAAAACGTAGCTTATGTTTTGAATGTAGGAGGCCAGTGTTCCGTTGACAGTGGTAAGCTAACAGGGGGAAATGAGGGTAATGTGACCTAGCCAGTGTGTGGCACACATCCTTTCCACTTCCGAGTTCTGTCATAGAATTTGCAGAACACATCTCGGAAGTTTCTATTTCACTGTTCATTTTCATTGATAAACATTATGAAATAAGACGGTTGAAGGAATTATGGGAGACCGTCGATCGGTTATTGTGCTATACTCTATCTAGACCCTGCTCGGCGCTTTACGTATGTCATTTTATTTAATCCTTATAACAGTTCTATAAAGTGGGTCTCATTTCTCCCATTTTTCAAATGAGCAAAGAGAAGCAGAAGTGGTGCAGTGAGCTTAGGTAACTCCTCCCCACTTTGCTTAGTCTGTCGGTGGCGAAGCTGAAACTTGAATCCAGGTCGATCGATAGCAAAATCTTTGTTCACTCTGTTCTGCCACATTTGATGTGAGGATTATATGGGAAGTGAGTGGCAGTTGTTGTTTTTTTAACTCCAGGAGAAAATAAACTATCCTAATAATTGTGTGTTTTCCACCAGCAGGGAAGCAAAGGGGCCTACCGGTACCACTGGCAGAGCCACAATGTCAAGCACAGCGGCGTGGACGACATGGTCCTTCTCTCCAAGATCACAGAGAACGCCATCGTGGAGAACCTGAAGAAGAGATATATGGATGACTACATTTTTGTATCCTTCATTGGTTCCTTTGGACATTTCTAAATGAGGTGACAGTGTCCACAGGAAAACGTGGCTTTAGTCCTGGTGTAAGAAGATCCATCTGGTCCTGGCCAGTGTGGCTCAGTGGTTAGAGTGTCTGCCCACACACTGAAGGGTCGAGGATTTAATTCCTGGTCAAGGGCACATACCTGGGTTGCAGGTTCAATCCCCAGCCCTGGGTCGGGGTGCCTGTGGGTGGCAACCAATCAGTGTGTCTCTCTCACATCCATGTGTCTCTCTCCCCACCTACCCTTCGGCCTCCCTCCCTCCCTTCTGCTCTCTCTCTAACAAAATCAATGGAAAAAATATCCCCGGGTGAGGATTAACAACAACAACAAAAAAAGAAGATTCATCTGAAGGCCTTGTGCTCACGTCATTTTCACCCTTTCAGAATGTGGTTGTGTACTTTTTTGTCCCTTGGTTCAGGCTGTGGGAAGGGCAAAGATGATGCTGGATTACTTTCCTGGCATTTCACGTAATCAAGATGCAGCCAGTAGCCATCTATTCTAGTCCATGGCACTGTGTCTCTGACGTCCTCTAGCCACGCACATGGTGTCTCCCACCCCTGGTGGTTCAGAGAAAGTCCTGACCTGCAGAGAATTCTGTCAGTTGTGCTCCTGAACTGCAAAGCAGTTAAGTCTCAACTTAAAAAGTTTAAAAACGATTGCCCCATGCAAAAAATGTGCAATTTGGTCAGTTTTTCTGCATTCTTATGTTTACTGAAGGAAACCTGAGAAGTGAGGATAAGCTATTGAAATGCCTGGCATTCCTGAGTTGTCCTTTACGTTTCGATTTTAGCTTGCCAGATGCCTGTTTCAAAAATATTCTTAAAATTGATTTCAGAGAGGAAGGGAGAGGGCGAGAGAGATAGAAACATCAATAATCAGAGAGTATCATTGATCGGCTGCCTCCTGCTTGCCCCCCACCCCCACCCCCGCCACCCGTTGGGGATCAAGCCCGAAACCTGGGCATGTGCCCTGACGGGGACTTGAACCCTGACCTCCTGGTTCATAGATCAATGCTCAACCACTGAGCTACACCAGCCGAGCTGCCAGATGCCATTTTTTATGGGACTTCTAAAAATTCAGAATGGAAATTTGATTCAAATGCGTGTTGACTACATTATAAACAGAGAACTGTGACACTTAAGTTCTTACAGGATTCGGGGGTTTTGTTTGGTGCAGCTAGGTAAAGCTCTCTTAGTGGGATGATTGCAGAGTTGGTCACAGACATGCGAAGATTGGTGTAAAATCTGTTGGTAGCGCCAGCAAGTTTAACTTTGCTGGTGGCGCCTTTGAAGGGATGGTGTTGTGGAGGACCATGGCAGGTGGAGTCTTTGCAACCCTCGTAATGCACCTTTCGGATTTTAACCCCCAAAGCACGGGGAGAGTAGTTTTCACACCAGTAGCTTCTGCTTATTATTCACGCTGCTCATTTGACTGTTGGTTAGAAGCACCCGTACCTACGCAGCAATACTTGCGCAGGGACTGCCTGTCTCAACATTAGGAGAGTTCAACGCACCCGGTATGTATCGAGTGATAAGTTATTCTGAGGCACTTGGACGGTTCTTCCCAATGCTGTGCTGTTTCTTATTTACCATAGGAGGGTTTTTTTGTGTGTGTGTGGTTGTTGTTTTTTACCAAATATCTGGGTAGTTAAATCCCTAAACCCTTGCCTTTAAGTGTGAACAGCTATATTTGGATTTGTCAGCTGTATTGATCAGGGGTGGCAGCTACCGTCTGCAGACAAGATCCTGCTCACTGCCCATTTTATAACCAACGTTTTGTTGGAACCCAGCTGTGCTCAGTTGTTTTATTCTTGTCTGTGGCTGCTTTCATGCTGCAATGGCAGAGCTGAGTGGTTGCAACAGACCATCTGACCCCCAGGCCTAAATTAATTACTTTTGTGGCCCTTTACAGAAAAATCTTTGCTGACTCCTAGACACCTGTGCAGAACTGCCTTTAATTTAATTGAATGGAAGCAGTTGTGTTCAGCTGTAAGATTTCATTTTATTTGCTCAAGAAAATTGAAATATGCTCACTTTTTCTGGGCTTATCATCATCAAAATATTTAAATCCCTTTTGTGTGCAAGATCCGTGGCCCATGGAAGCTGGCAGAGGGTAGACCAGAAAAAGTTGGGTGCAGGAAGCGGATCTGGGCTGCCTGACTTTGAACCTTACTCTGCTTGGGCCTGGTGACCGTAGGACCTTTTGTCATCGGTGTGCCTTGATTTCCTTGCCTGTAAAGTGGGAATGACAGTAAAATCCCCTGCATGAGCTGTTGCAGGGTTAAATGAAACGAGGAATGCAGTAAGTACACAATAAGCATTCGTTAGTATTATCATTCGCTAAGGCAAGTGTGTAAGCTCCTCCCATATTTCTGAGTTATATTCCAAAAATTCGATTGTAAAGATGCTTATTGGAAATTGAAATGCTTGTTATCCTGAAAAACTTTTAAATGGAGGATTGGGTTATTGACAAGCCCATAAAAGGCTAAGTTCCACAGAATGTAGTTGAACAAATTATTTATTGGAATGTTCTTAGAATGCAGGCTCCACTTCTTGCATTATTGACATAGAACATAGATTTTGATAAGCTGGATAAGAAAAGAAAAAGGTGGTGTCAGTGGTTATCAGCAGGCAACCCAGCCATTCTCATTTCTCCCCACCAGGATCGTTTATTCCTAAAACACCAGAGATTCATTGAGGACAAGGACTGTGTCTTGTATGACTTTTTAAAAAAAAAAAAAAAAACAACTTTTAAAAAGCCCTATAAAGTAACACGTTTCATTTAACATGACTTGTAAAATGGAGTCCAGCAGAAAGGAGAACACTAAAATCACCCAGAATCCCACCATATAGGGTTAGTGCCTATATAATCCCTTGCTTTATATTTTTCAACTTATCCACTTATAGGCATGCGTTTATGTGTGCTTTCTTGTTAATTCTAACAGAAGTGGGATCCTCTTGCATTGTGTGTTTTAGTTTCCTGCATAATTCTTGGCATGGTGCAGCATATTACGTGTTCATTGAAAATTTGTTGACAATTAAGACTTGCTTTTTATATTCAGACAGCAGAATTTTTAAGTGACTCACACAGAGGGGGCTGATTACTTGCCTCTGAATTAATGCCTTTGAATCAATGACTGACTAATCGTGTACTTTACCAAGGAAATGAGTTAGTTGACCACTAATGACTTCGTGTCTTAGAAATCTGCCCACTCGATAAATGAGAAACTCAGCATCAATGTGCTTTCATCAATAGCACAGGGCAGCTCTCGGCTTTGAGAAAGCTTGATGGGTCTGTTGGATGTTTACGAAAATAATGCCAAGGGTGGAGCTGCAAATCTTTTCCTCTGATAAGTGATAAAAGCCTTCTTTATCAGTTCAGTGCTAAGGGAATATTATTATGATAGAGTAGCATTATTTTTTTTAGAGTGGCATTATTTTAAGTCAAAGTGTTTCCCCCCCCTCTCTCCTAAGCTTAGTAGTTAAGGGAAGAAGAGATTCAATTTCACATGAAATTATAACATTGCTCATTTGACCTCTTCTACATTTAATACCAGCACATTGTCTTGTTTTGAAGGTCAGCATTTGGAACAATCCGTTATTAATGCGTTCAGCCTGAATGCTCATTTCTTTTTCTACATCAGAAAAATATCTACTTAGAAAATGCTACCATGGTTTACCAATAAACACACACACACACACACACACACACACACACACACACATATTTTTCAGCTATTTATCCTAAGACAAGGAAGGTTTGATTAACCATCCATTTTTCCTGGATGTTGCCACACTCCTTACAATTCCACTCGAAAATCTCTGAGGAAAACATTGCAGTATTTGCGCTTATGCCTGGCATCATCTGTAGCCACTTGGCTGACGACAACGGTTCTGTGCAAAAGCACTCCCTGCCCATTTGGTCCAGCTTTCTCCAAACTTGTTTTCGCTCAAAGACCACACTCAAGTGTGTTTGGCATCTTCGGCCCTTGAATTAGGGGTTGAGATGTTTGTGCCAGACCAACCGGAGCTGAAGGCAGTGCAGTTGTTCTGAATGAGGTTTGGTCCTTGGCAGTCAGGCACGTTGGGGGTGGGGGCACCATGCTGCAGTGAGGAAGGTTGGTCTGGCGGCTGGAGCCAGGGCTCAAGTTCCAGCTTGACCTTCTCCACATATGTCTTCAGGCAAGTTGGCTTCAGCTCCCCCCCGCCCCCCACCTTAGGGATAAACACAGGGAAATCCATTAGGTTGGTGTGGGTGGTTTGCGGGAATTCATTGGTTATTGGAATTTTTTCTTAAGTTAAACTTTATCTTTGTTTAATAAGACCATTAAAAACAATCTTCAGAAGCTTCACTACCGTCACATTTCATAAAAAAAAATATTTTAACACTCCCAAAATAGAAAGGAAATAATCAAAGAATAAAGGACAGTCATTTACATTGAATAAATTGAGCTTTATGAAAAATTCAGGGCATTGTTTCTCTCTTTGTCATTCTTGCTGCAGATCACTGTAAACTCAAAGATCCCCAACAAGCATTTGAGAACCAAGATCTGCTGGGTCCTTTTCATCTTGCAAAGTCTGTTAAATAAGATGGCATTTATGTTATAGATTTCTGGGTTTTTGTTTGTTTGGTTGGTTGGTTGGTGGGGGTTTTTTTGTTTGGTTTTGGTTTGGTTTTGTATCATAGCCTGGTAGCCCCATACATTTTCAAAATTAACCTTGGGCCACACCTTCATTGCCAAAGATTATGTGGTAGAGACAATGATGGAAACAGCTTTTTCCAAAGGCACACCTGAATTATGTAGTAGGGAGTGGGAGGGAGTATTTGAGTCTAGAGAAGGGACCCAACTCAGTAGGAGGCCCGTGTGCTGAGGGAAGTCCTGAGGAGTCTGCAGACCCAGCCATGTGGGAAAAAAGGCGGGCAGTTAGATAAACAATGAGGCCAAACTCTCACCTAAAATAACTAAAATATGTTTGTTTCCTTTAAATCCAAGTTAAATTCTCTTGTCTCAATTCTTCTGTTTCAAACTAAACTTTATTTTCCTGGACTCCTCCTAAATAATATGGCAGCCCCATTATTTATGGGAAATTTAGGGAACAGCTACAATTTTCCCTCTTTCAACCTCAGTCATTGATTCAGGCTTGGCCTCGAGTCATCTGAAAGTTTTTTTCTCTGAGTGTCTCCTTCCCAGGCCTTAATCAGAATTTATATAGCCGACCGAGTCAAGACTCTACAATATATCTCTTTACATAGCAGGTTATTCACAGTAAAAAATGTTGGCTCCTATAGGAGCTCTTATGCAACCCAACCCGTATGTATTTGATAACCCAGGGCTCGGGGGGCGGGAAGGGATTGCTGAGCAGGTGCTTCCTTTGGCTTATGTCCTTGGGTAGCTCTTTCTTCTCCGCATGCAGTGACCAGTTTGTCCGGGACAGGGGGCAGTCACGGCATTCCCTTCACAACCAAGGGAAGGAGCACCCTTCTCCATGGAAACGCATACCTGCCCAAGTTCGTTTTCACCTGGAGGTAAATGTAGCCAGACATCCTCTTCTTCTGAAACGAGGATAGTCATAACAGGGCTCTATTTCTTGAAAATTGGGTTTATTGTAATAATTACTATATTTTGAGAACCGGAATGAGGGCCAAGCCTCATTCACTCAGTTTTGATTTGGTCCCTACCATGTGGTAAAGATACAGAAAAAAGTCAACGGCTCAGCCAACATAGCTCAACGGTTGAGCCTCAACCTCTGAGCCAGGAGCTCATGGTTCGATTCCCAGTCAGGGCACATGCCTGGGTTGTGGGCTCGATCCCCAGTGTGGGACATGCAGGAGGCAGCCGATCAATGATTTTCTCTTCATTGATGTTTCTATCTCTCCTTCTCCCTTGCTCTCTGAAATCAATAAAAATATTTTTTTAAAAATCAACGAAGAGAGATAGAGTTTTTAGTACTCAAAGAATCACAGAATCTAATTTATGAGGGACCATAGGCTCTCGAACACCCCTCAGTCCTGCAGGAGATCCTTGTGCT
>NW_005871637.1:0-2366 GCF_000147115.1 Myotis lucifugus
GTTTTTATTGTAGTTTATTTCTAACATTATGCCATCATGGTCTGAGAAGATGCTTTTTATGATCTCAATCTTCTTGAATTTGTGGAGACTTTGCTTGTGACCCAATATGTGGTCTATTTTTGAATATGTCCCATGAGCACCTGAGAGGAATGTATATTCCGCAGCTGTGGGGTGTAGTGTTCTGAAGATGTCAATTAAGTCCATCTGATCTAGTGAGTCATTTAGGATTGCTGTTTCTTTGCTGATTGTTTGTCTAACGGATTTATCCAGTGATGTCAGTGGTGTATTAAAGTCCCCTACTATGATTGTGTTATTGTCGATATCTCCCCTGATATCTTCCAGAAGTTTTCTTATGTATGTGGGTGCTCCTGCATTGGGTGCATATATGTTTACCAGGGTTATATCTTCTTGTTGTATTGATCCCTTTAGTATTATGAAGTGGCCTTCCTTATCTCTGGTTATGGCCTTCACTTTGAGATGTATTTTGTCAGATATAAGTATTGCTACCCCAGCTTTCTTTTCCTTTCCATTTGCGTGAAAGATATTTTTCCATCCCTTCACTTTCAGTCTGTGTGAGTCCTTTCCAATGAGGTGGGTCTCTTGTAGACAGCAGATGTATGGGTCATGTTTTTTTATCCATTCAGCCACTCGGTGTCTTTTATTTGGAGCATTTAGTCCATTTACATTTAAAGTTATTATTGAAAGGTACTTGTTTGTAGCCATTTCTTTTTTTTGTGTGTGTGTGGCTGTTTTCTTTCTGAGCTTGATATTTCTTCTTTTACACCAGTCCCTTTAGCATTTCTTGCATGGCTGGCTTGGTGGTGATAAACTCCCTTAGCCCTTTTTTTGTCTGTGAAACTTCTTATTTCCCCTTCAATTTTGAATGATAGCCTTGCTGGATAGAGTATTCTTGGATTCAGTCCTTTGCTTTGCATCACTTTGTAGATTTCCGTCCATTCTTTTCTGGCCTGATGTGTTTCTGTTGAGAAATCATTTGATAATCTAATGGGAGATCCCTTGTATGTTACTTTCCGTCTCTCTCTTGCAGCCTGTAAGATTCTCTCTTTATCCTGAACATTTGCCATGGTAATTATGATGTGTCTTGGTGTGGGTCTTTTCGGGTTCACCTTGTTTGGGACTCTCTGGGCTTGTGTGACTTTTTTCTTCCCCACCTCAGGGAAGTTTTCTGATATTATTTCTTCGAATAGGTTTTCTAATCCATGTTCATCTTTCTGTTGTTCTGGCACCCCTATTATTCGTATGTTGTTTCGTTTCATGTTGTCCCAAAGCTCCCTTAGGCTCTCCTCCTGTCTTTTAATTTTTTTCTCCATTTGCCGTACAGTTTGAGTGTGTTTTGCTTCCTTGTCTTCTAATTCACTGATTCGGTCCTCCGCTTCTCCCAGTCTACTGTTGATACTTTCAATGGAGTTTTTTATTGAAGCTATGTCGCTCTTCATTTCTTCTTGGGACTTACTTAAGTTGTTGATTTTTTCATCTGTTTCTTCTAGCTTCTTGCATAAGTAGTTGAGTTTTTCATCTGTTTCTTCTTGCTTCTTGAACATCTGGTGCATGTACTCTAGGAACCTTATTCTGAATTCTTTTTCCGTCATGTTGCATATCTCTGTCTCACTTAGCTGCTTTTCTGGCGAGTCCTCCTTTTCTTTCCTTTGGGGGTTCTTTGTCTACCCATGTTTGATCTCACTGACATTACTAGTTGTTGAATCGTTCAGTGGCTGGACCCTGGGTGGCAGTGGATGCTCCCTGGGTGGCAGTGGCTCCTCGGTCTGTGGTTGCTCCTTGGGCGGTTGTGGTAGCAGCGGCTCCTCTGTTGATAGCAGGGCCTCTGATGGGTGCTGTTCACAGTTGTGGTGGCTCTTCTGGCTGGTGGAGGGAGGCTTCAGACGCAGCAACTGTTCCCCAGGCAGAGCGTGTGGTGATCAGGAGGCCGCTGTTGCTTGAATCTGTTGCGTTGATTTAGAGGCACAAAATACAACACAACAAGGCACAACGTACCAGGCACTGAACACTATTGTATTTACGATATTACTAACCCCAAATAAAGGTGGCCACCCGAGCTAAGAGAGTTGGGAGATAAGGGGGAAAGAAGAGAAAAAGGTAGAAGAGAAAAAAGAAAGAAAGAAAAAAAGGAGTGCAAAGATGAGATTGGAAAAGGGAGGGGAAAAAGAGGAGGAGAAAAAAAAATAAAAAAAATAAAAAAAGAAAGAAGAAAAAAGTAAGAGAGAAAAGAAAGTGAAGTGTAAAAGGGGGAGAGACTATTTATGTGAGGAGAAAACTCCTATAGGTCCGCCACTAATACCAACAAATTGCAGCAACAGATTCCTGGAGATGAATACAAACTACAAACA
>NW_005871637.1:3671-32424 GCF_000147115.1 Myotis lucifugus
TCCTATTCTAACGTAATATTTCTCTATTCCAAGTGGCACCCAGTGACACACCTATGTCCCAGATATGGTCCTTCCTGTACCAGATGTGTAACAACAACATCATTTCCCTTGATTATTTTTATTTTTTAAGTATATTTTTTATTGATTTCAGAGAGGAAGGGAGAGGGAGAGAGAGATAGAAACATCAATAATGAGAGAGAATCATTGATCAACGATTGGCTGCCTCCTGCACACCCCCTACTGGGGATCAAGTCCACAACCCGGGCATGTGCCCTTGACTGGAATCGAACCCAGGACCCTTTAGTCGCAGGCCAACGCTCTATCCACTGAGCCAAACCAGCCAGGGCTCCCTAGATTATTGATGTCAATAACTGCAGTACAGTTCTCTTTTCTCAGCCTGTCAATTCAGTGGCCTTTGTAAAATAATTTAAAAATAATTCAGATAATTTCTGATTGCTCTTCAAAATAAACTGTCATTTGCTGCTCATAGCCTGGCATTGAAGTGATAAACAACTATATACCCAATTATAAGCTAAATGAGTATTCTATTATTGGACATATAATATTGGCACCAAGTTTTGGCAGCCTTTTTAAAAAAAATATATTTTATTGATTTTTTACAGAGAGGAAGGGAGAAGGATAGAGAGTTAGAAACATCGATGAGAGAGATACATCGATCAGCTGCCTCCTGCACACTCCCCACTGGGGATGTGCCCTCAACCAAGGTACATGCCCTTGACCGGAATCAAACCTGGGATCCTTGAGTCCGCAGGCTGATGCTCTATCCACTGAGCCAAACCGGCTAGGGCCTGGCAGCCTTTCTTATGCCACTTACTGATGAATAAGATGCAAGATACTCAGAATACCCTGGCATTAATGCTCATTCACGATTACTTATATGTTTTTTAACTAGGAACTTTTTATGGAAATAAAATCCGGAAATGTTCAGTAACTTGAGCAACAATAGGTATACAACATTTCATATACACTTATGTCAGGATTGAATAGTTTATGTTTTCCTATTGACAGCAAGGACTGTTTTGAATTTTCTTTACAAAAAAGGAATTGCTCTGATGACTCTTTTCTACACACACACACACACACACACACACACACACACACAGCTATTTGAATGTCTTGCCTTATGCTGGCATAGCTACTATATTAAGGCTTAGCATATACTTGAGGTGATGTTGATAGTTAACAATAGTGTATGTAATACACCTGGTATCTCTGGTAGTCTCAATAAATTCAAGCCTTTTTGGCTATTTGATGGTTGCTGCTTTCAACCTTGTAAATGGGCAAGAGATGCGTCAGGTTTGCCCTTTTTTGTTGTTCAGTTGTGCTTGCTTTATTAGTGTTATCTGATCCAAGGTCCTGTCGAAGGCCCGACTTTACAACATTTTGGGAGGGTTACTTAAGTTAAAAGAAGACAATACAGTCTGTGAATCCATGTAATGTAGTGCCTGTAAATGGCCCTGCACATGAGCTGGAAGAGAGGAAACTCACAAGGGCACCATTACCAGCTGCTCTGTGTGGTGGAGCCACCTCCCATCCCTCAGCTCAACATGTGGCTGTCATAGTGACCTTGTGGATTACTTCTTTTGAGAAGTGCTTCCTCAAGACTTAGTCCATTTTTCTACTGGGTTTTCCTTTTCTGACTGATTTGGATTGAAGGTCACGTAGGAATTCTGGGACTCTTTGAAGTGGACAGATACCACGGACACCCAATATGACCCAGTGGGAAGAAGATACAGCTTCCTGTCTCTGGAGTCACCAGCTATGCTTCTTTCTCAACGTGTCACTGGGAAGAATGGATTTCCCATTATGTTTTTGTTATTGATTTCTACCTTAATTGCATTACATCTAATCCTCTGAAATTGTTGAGATTTGATTTATGGCCTAGTGTACAGCCAATTTTTGTAAATATTCCATGTGTGATATGAAGGATGCATATGTTCCAGATGGTTGTCACTGGTCTATACATGTGCATAATGTCAAGTGTGTTACTCAGGCTGCTCAAATCTGTATGTCTTATTGATTTTTTTGTCTGCTTGTCCTATTAATTGCTGAGATGAGTATATTAAAATACTGCACTGTAATTACAGATTTGCCTATCCTTATAATTCTGTCCACTTTGCTTTACATATTATAAGACCATTTTGGTCCATTTTTGTTTTACATATTACAAGATCATGTTATTAACCCAGCTTGCCATCACAGGAAAGGAAAACCCCTGAATCTGCCTGATAATGTGTCTTCAGCCCATGTATCATAAAGCTTTTCCTTTCATCTCACTTTATAATCCTACTAGAGGCCCAGTGCACAAATTCATGCACAGGTTGTGTCCGGCTGGCCCTCCCCGATGGGGGCCGATCAGGGCCAGGCTAGTGGGGGGAAGGGGCTGCAGGAGGTTGGCCACAGGCCCTGCCCCTGATTGGGGCCTGATGAGGGCCAGGCCAGTGGGGGGGCAGGGATCATGGAATGTCAGCCGGCAGGGGAGAGGGGCCATGGGTGGTTGGGGGTGGGGGGGGTGGGGCCCCGATTGGGCCGGTTGGCAGCCGCAGTGCGTGTCATAATGACCGGTCATTCCTGTTGCTTGGCTTATATATATATAGATTTCTCTCACTTCATAAAAGGAATGTACCTTACCCATTTCAGTTTTTACTATGCTTCTTTGCCTCTGGAGCACCAAACAAAGGGTACTCTGAAATAGAAATTATTCATATTAATCATGAGCCCATAAATTGAAGGCAAGGCCTTGTGTTTTCCGTTGGTTAGGTATATTTGTGTGAAGAGCACAACATAGCATTAGATTATAGAATTTTTTTGATGTATAATGCAAAGAACATTTAAAGAGTTGAATGACATTGCATAACAGAATTCCTTCCACTTCAATGATATATGTAAACATGTTTTTTAATTATTTACATATATAGAAATTACAACAGGAATACAATTTGTGCTGAATCCTGATCAGTAAATTTATCACAGATATATGAACTAACTAAAAAACAAAACCACAGCCATTACGTTAAGAAATACACATATAATTTAATCAAATTTAAATATATTTAATGTAACATTTTGTTTAAGTAGTATAAAATGTATGATTATGATGTTTTAATTAATTTCATACTAATAATAATTGCAATAACAAGTCTCTAAGAATTTTCTTAAACATTTAAAGCTTCTTGGTCACATGAAATTTCAAAATTAAAATCAATTTTCCAATATTTTAGTTGCAGATAAGAATGATAGGGTAATCAATTTAAAAATCTTAAATATAAGATAGATTTTTGTGGAAAATTCTGAGTTCAAGGAGAAAAAAGAGTGCTGTAAAATTTTTTTACTGTTAAAGGTAAGTTAGTTCAAGTGTGCTGAATCTCAGAGGGAAGGTGGGGGCGGGGGAGGGGAGAGGAGAGTGGGTGGAAGGTAATCAACCAAGGACCTTTGCATATGCATGGCCCATGGACACAGGCAATGGGGCAGTGAGGGCCTGAGGTGGTGAGGGGGGTGGGGAGTTGGTGGAGGTAGGCTGGAGGGGCTCAATGGGGGGGGGGGGGAAGGGGACATATGTAATACTTTTGACAATAAAGAATTATTAAAAAAACCAAAAAGAGAAAACAAAAAAAAAAACCCCACAAAAAACAAAAAAGCAAAACAAAACAAAAAGGTAAGTTCGTTCATGTATGCTGTAAATGGACAATAGCAGCAATCAAATTGCATGGTATTTATTTGCCATTGTGCACATTAAAAAGAATGTGAAAGATAACTTTTAACATGTCAATTCCTGTGACGTGCAATTAATAGCATAATAAAAATCTTTGAGGTCAACTTTTAAAAAGTGTAAAATTCTTTTAGGGTATATGTGAGCAGAACCAATGAGAAGTCTCGTGCTATCCCAGTCCACTTCCTGCCTATTGTTCAACCAGGAAGGAGGTGGCACTAGAGCTGAGTGTCCAGAACTAGAAGCATTCTGAAGGAGACAAGACAGCAGACTATGCTCCCTTTCATAGCTAACATCAAATTGCCCACCTTACTCCAGCTGGCAAGAATAAGAGAGGAAGGAAAGATGGACAGACAGACATATTTATGAACTGCCTACCGTGTTCGGATATCTTACTAGTTGCTTTCCTATGCATTGTTTCATTTCCATAACAACCCATCCTCAGGAAGATGGCTGGCTTGTGAGTGAGTACAGTCTGTAGTGGTGTAGCTGGGATTCGATCCCAGGTCTGTCTGATGAGGCTACATCTGTGGCCTCAAAATCAAAAGATGCGTGTGAGCTCGGGCAAATTACTAAACTTCTCTGACCTCAAGCCTCCTCATCTGTAAAATGAAATAATAATAGCTATTTTGCAGGGTGGTTATCACAATCCAGGGAGTTAATGTGTAGACGAACTCAAATCTTTAGCATAGAGCCTGGCCCACAAAAGGCATGGAAGACATGCATGTTGACCATTTGGGCACAAAGTTGGGTATTCTGGCATAATACTTCTGCCAGTAAAGAGATGGTTGGCATTTGGGACACAAACCTTTGGGAATCCAGCTGTCACTTGAAGGTGGCTAGCTGAGCAGTGACTGCCTTAAACTTTGAGACCAAGCAGCTAAGACTGAAGGCTGGACTTTGACTTGGGGGTGACTGAAAGGAAAAATGGCTGTTGTCTTCCAGACCTGTCCTAAGAGATCTGAAGCTAGCACCTGTCCACTGCAATACCTCCTGACCAAGAATTTCCCACCATCCATGTGTGTAAACAAACAGTGCAGCCCACAGAACTACAGAGTTCAGAATGAGCCACCCCACGATGTGCCTCTGCGGTATGCAGTTTGTTCTGAGCTTTACCCTTGGGCAACTTTACCCTGGGGCTCAAGAGAACTACTTCTGCCCCTCCATTAACTACCTACAAGAACCTGAATTAGGGACCTTGCCCATAATAAAATATCATCAGGAATAACCTCTTTTGACTTATCTATGTGGCAGGACAAACTTCTAAGAATCTGCTCTTCTTATTCTGCCATTAGAGGCCTGGTGCATGAAATTCGTGCATGGGTAGGGTCCCTAGGCCTGGCCTGTGATCAGGGCCAATCAGGTTCCTTGCCTCCCTGCCTCTGCACCTCCTCCTTCCCTCACCACAAATGTGCCGCCACCAGCCACTGTGCGGTTCCCCTGCCTCCCCGCCTCCTCCTTCCCTTGCTCCCTCAGCACCCCACCAGCGCCGCTGGTCACTGCCATGTTCTGCGCCACTCCCTGGTGGTCAGCGCACATCATAATAAGTGATCAAATTCCCGGTCTCCTGTTCAAACTCCCGAGGGGACACCTTGAATATTAGCCTTTTATATATATACTAAAGGCCTGGTCTGTGCCCTCTCGCAGTCTGAGACCCCTCGGGGGATGATCACCTGCTGGCTTAGGCCCACTCCCTGGAGGATTGGGCCTAAGCTGGCAGTCAGACATCCCTCTGGCAGCCTGGGAGCCCTCGGGAGATGTCCACTTGCCAGTGGGGAGCAGGCCTAAGCTGCAGTTGGACATCCTTAGCACTGCTGAGGAGGCAGGAGAGGCTCCCACCACCACCGCTGTACTGGCAGCCATCAGCCTGGCTTGTGGCTGAGCAGAGCTCCCCCTGTGGGAGTGCACTGACCACCAGGGGGCAGCTCTTGCATTGAGCACCTGCCCCCTGGTGGTCAGTGTGTGTAATAGTGAGCAGTCATTCCCAGTCATTCTGCTGTTAGGGTCAATTTGCATATTACCCTTTTATTATATAGGAGTGCCTGGCCAGCCTGGGTGAGGGGCTGATGGCTGTTTGCAGGCTGGTCACAGCCCCTTCAGGGTGGGGTTCCCCCCTGGGGTGCCTGGCCAGCCTGAGTAAGGGGCTGATGACTGTTTGCAGGCTGGCCACAGCCCCTTCAGGGTGGGGTTCCCCCCTGGGGTGCCTGGCCAGTCTGGGTGAGGGGCTGAGGGCCGTTTTTGGGCTGGCTAAGCCCCCCAGCAGGGACCCTCACCCCATGAGGGTGTGGCCATCCTGGGTGAGGGGCTGATGGCTGTTTGCAGGCTGGCCATGGCCCCCAGCCACCCAAGCTCCCAGTGGAGGCTGGCTAGAAGCAGGTATCTGGGGTTTATTTATCTTCTATAATTGAAACTTTGTTGCCATGAGCGGAGGCCACAGCCGGCTCAGGGCAGGCGGGAAGCCTGGTTTCCTCCATCGCCCGAGCAACCAAGCCTCCTGCTTGCTCCAGCTCTGTGGCTTCTGGCCGCCATCTTGGTTGGGTTAATTTGCATATAGTTGCTCTGATTGGCTGGTGGGTGTGGCTTGGGGTGTAGCAAAGGTACGATCAATTAGCATCTTTGTCTTTTATTAGTGTAGATATAGATGACACTTTGAAGTCCCCAAGGCACCTTATCTCTTCCCTAGCTCGGGATGTCTTATATACCCATGTTCCCTTTCTGTCTCTGAACCTCTCGTGCATGTGGGGTCTCTGACTCTCCCATGTATGCAGGGTTCCCATACATATGTATGTATTAAATTTGGTTATTTTCTCTTGCCAATCCATCTTGTGTCTATGTGATTATTAGACCAGCTAGAAGAACCTTGAGGGTACAGAGCAGTTTGTTCCTCCCCCCCAGAGCCAATTCAATGTGCAGTAGAGGATTAAAAACTCATATTGCCTCACCCAGGTAGGGCAGCAGCCACAGGGACACCCTGTGCCCACTGTTCACTTTCATGTGTGTTTTTTAAAAATATGTTTTTATTGATTTTAAAGAGAGAGGAAGGGAGGAGGAGGAGAGAAAGAGAAAATCATCTATCGGCTGCCTCTTGCATGCTCCTTACTGGGGATTAAGCCCAAAACCCAGGTATGTGCCCTGACCGGGAATTGAACTGGTGACCTCTTGGTGTATGGGATGACACCCAACCAACTGAGCTACACTGGCCAGGGCCCACTTCCATGTCTTTAATATAACAAAGCAGTTTCAGCCCAAAATCCGTCCTCACTTTAGCTGCAGATCATACGTTTGTTTTTTTAATCCTCACTGAAGTATATGTTTATTGATTTGAGAGTGAGAGAGAGAGAGAAACATTGATCTGAGGGAGAAACAACCATTGGTTACCCCCCCAACCTCCCCCCCCCCCCTGCCCCGTATGTGCCCCAACCAGGGATAAAACCCAGCCCTGACTGGGAATTGAGTCCACAACCTTTGGTGTATGGGATAATGCTCCAACCAACTGAGCCACCCAGTCAGGCTGCAGGTCAAGAACTTGAACAGAATTGGCAAGCAGAAAAGCTCTATTTAGATACCCTGGACTGAGGCAAATATCACTTGATTATTTTTGAATCACTATTCATATAACCATCATGATCTTCGATGCATTTGCAATTCAGAGCACTAGTGTGTGTGTGTGTGTGTGTGTGTGTGTGTGTCCTACAAAAGCAAAACCTGATAAATACCACTGTGTCTAAACTTTTCACTGCAGAGATGCACTTATCAAGCAGGGAGAGTCCTTAGTTAGCTGTGCTCCTGGAGCCACTGGTGATGTTTGGGCGCCGCCTATTGGCCATTGACCATCCCTGTTGGAGAAGTTATCGTCACGGGTCATGAGTTTCTTAACCTTGGCTACAGGTTAATAAGCACCCTGTGATTCTGATTTAAAAGGTCTATAGAACTTCTGGTTTCTGGTTCTGAATGTAAGGAGCGACGTGCTACCACTCTGTCTTAACAAGTGAAAACTGAACAGACTGAAAAACCAACTCTTCTAGGATCTGTAAGAGGGGAGAACACAGGACAAATGGCTGCCCCCATGACTGGAGAGACAGACAAGGAGGATACAGAGAATAACAACCTAATGGAGCGGACACTTCAGGAACCAGTGCTGGGTAGGAAACCATGGACAGTCATTGATGAATTGCTGGAGGCTTAGAGTTGGGAACTGTGAGAATTAAAAACAGTCAGGGGGAGAGGGAGAGACAAAAATATTGTGAGATTTACCTCCAGGAGCTGACCAGATTCCCACAGTAAATATCAGAGAAATTTTTTATGCTTCCAGCAGGGGGAAGGAGGAAAAGGAGCCATTTAAAAAATTGCCAGAGCACTCTGTTCTTCTTAACACCTGCCCTTAGGAGAAACCAGCTAAGCAGAGCCTAACCTGCCGGAGAATTATCAAAGCTCACTGAAAGACTGAGATGTAATCGTGGGACTATAGAATGCTTCCTTTCCCCCAACACACCGCACTACCATATTACTAAAGGCCAATTTACAGCAGTTTCTTTTATCTGGTACATCACGTCTAGCTGCCAGGAAAAAAATTACAAGGTATTCCAAAAGATAAAAATTTGAAGAGATAGAGCAAGCATTAGAACCAGAACATAGAAGGGTGTTGAAAGTATCAGGCAGGAATTTAAAACAACTATAATTAATATGCTAAAAGCTCTAATGGATAAAATAGACAGCATATAAGAACAGATGGGCACTGTAAACAGAGATGGAAATACCAGGAAAGAAACAAAAAATACTAGAGGTTAAAAACTCACTATTGTAGAAATGAAAAATGCCTTTGATAGGTTACTAATAGACTGGACATGGCTGAAGAAAGAATCTCTGAGCTTGCGGGTGTCTCAATAGAAACCTCCCAAACTGCAAAGCAAAGGGAATAAAGACGAAAAAAGAAATAGAACAGACTATCCAAGGTTTGTGGGGCAACTACAAAAGGTATAATATACAAGTAATGGGAATACCAGAAGCAGAGAGAAAGAAACAGAAGAAATATTTGAAATAATAATGACTGAGGATTCCCCAAGTTAATGTCAGACCCCAAACCACAAATCCAGGAAGCTCAGAGACCACCAAGCAACACAAATGCCAACAAACAAATTACACCTGATATATAACTTTCAAATTACAGAAAATCAAAGACAAAGGAAAAACCCTGGCCCTGGCCAGTTTGGCTCATTTTGTCCCACGCACCAAAGGGTTCGGGTTTGATTCCCCATCAAAGGCACATACTTGGGTTGCAAGTTCAATCCCCGGCACTGTTTGGGGTAAGTGCTGGAGGCAACCAATCAATGTTTCTCTCTCTCTCTCTCTCTCTCTCTCTACTTCCTTCCTTCCCTTCCACTCTCTCTAAAATCAATGGAAAAATATCCTTGGGTGAAGAATAACAACAACAACAAACCTGAGAGAAGCCAAAGGGGCAAAAACACTTTAACTATAGAGGAGCAAAGATAGAAATGATATCCAGCTTCTCTTCAGAAACCGTCCAAGCAAGAAAAGAGTGGGGTGAAATATTGAAAGTGTTGAAAGAAATAAAATCACCAAAAATCCCCCCATCAAGCTAGAATTCTGTGCCCTGAAAAATTATCCTTCGAAAGTGAAGGATAGCCGAAACCGGTTTGGCTCAGTGGATAGAGCGTCGGCCTGCAGACTGAAAGGTCCCAGCTTCGGTTCCGGTCAAGGGCATGTACCTGGGTTGCGGGCACATCCCCAGTAGGAGATGTGCAGGAGGCAGCTGATCGATGTTTCTCTTTCATCGACGTTTCTAACTCTCTATCTCTCTCCCTTCCTCTCTGTGAAAAATCAATAAAAAATATATTAAAAAAAAGAAAGTGAAGGATAATTTCTCAGACACAAATTGAGGAAATTTGTTGTTAGTAGATCTGCCTTGCAAGAAATGTTTTAAAAGTTCCTTAGAGAGAATGAAATAATATGGGTCAGAAACTTGGAACTACATTAGGAATGGAAGAGCATCAAAGAAGGATTAAGTTAAGGTCAAATAAGAACTTATTTTTCTTATTCATATGATTTAATAGGTAACAGTTTGTTCAAAATAATAATAGCAATAATGTATTTGATTATGATGCTTATGTATATTGTATATGCTTATATATAAGTAAAAATGATATGAGAAATCTCTGTATCTTCCTCTTATTTTTGCTGTGAACCTAAATTTGTTCTAAAATGAAGTCCTTTTTTTGTTGTTAATCCTCACCTGAGGTATTTTTCCATTACTTTTTAGGGAGAGTGGAAGAGAGAGGGAAAGATAGAGAGAAACACTGATGTGAGAGAAACATGTCAATTGGTTGCCTCCTTCATGAGTTCTGACCAGGGCCCTGGCCAGTGAGGAGTCTGCAACCAGGGTACGTGTCCTTGACCAGAATCGAATCCGGGACCCTTTGGTCTGCAGGCTGATGCTCTATCCACTGAGCAAAACCAACTAGGGCAAAAATGAAGTCCTTTTTAAAAAAAGGTCTATGGTATGGATGGACACTGGTATTGTTTTTTAGAAAAACACAAAACTTCACAGCACAAATGATTCTAATGTGCTAGGGTGGTTTCATTTAGAATTAACAATTGGTGGTTTTCTTTAATTGATTCACTTCACAAAATATTATTGATCTACTAGGTGCTAAGTACTGTGATGGAGATGATACACACACACACACACACACACACACACAGCCAGTCCCCTATCCTCAGACACATTACAGATATTAATAAAATAAGTATTCAATTTTTTAATAGGTATTAGAACAGGGCAACCTGAACTCACCTGGGGGTTAGCAAAAGATTACCTGAGGAACTGCCTTTTGCAGTGAGATCTGAAGAGTGAGTTGGAGTTAACTAGGTCAGGGTGATATATTGAGCTTCCCAATTAATTGCCTCAGGTATCTTTGTTGGGCAAATGGCCCATGAAGTTGGAGGCAGGCCCTTCTTGATTCAACTCTGATTTCCTCAAGTGAACAAGCATATCCCTGGATGATTTAAGATGATTACCTATTCATTTCATTGGGTTAATATGAGAAAACATTAAAATCAAGAAATTGTTAACTCTAGGGACAGTCAAAGGTGTGTGGGTGAGGAAGGCAGGGGAGGAAGGTAGGGGAGGGAGACAAGATGAAGAATTGAAAATCAAATAAATGCAACTTAAAAAGGTGCTGTATTTTATCAAGCTGACTGACAAAGGTAGATAATACACTGGGCTGGTGAGAATGGAAATTCTTGCCTCTGATCCAGCAAATTCACTGCTAGGAAGCAATCCTAGAGGATTACAGGCATAGATGTGCAGAGTCTCACAGAGAGAGGGAGCATGGCTGGGCTTTCATAATTAGGATCCCAGCCCCTTCTGGAGGAGAGGTTCCTTTTTGAGAGAGGAAGAGAAAGTGTTATGTGGGAGGTTGTCTCGGTGGATGAATTTCCATTGATCATCCCATGTAGGATTATGTAAGAGCAGATCTATGGGTATAAAAATGTCTATATAACAACCTCTCCCATGCTTTTAATTCCAGTTGAACTCAGCACACTTAATGAGTACCTTCTGATGCAAGGCTTTGGCAAGGATGAAGAACTGCATTATGATGAGAATGGGTAACACCTGACCCTGCCCACCAGGAACATGGTCTAAAGCAGCGGTCGCCAACAGGTGGTCCACAGACCACTGGTGGTCCGTGAGGTCCGAAAGGTTGATGACTGCTGGTCTAAAGGAAGGCTGACATGTGACAAATTCAGATACAGTAATTATAGTAAATATTATATTATAGGTATAAAATGTGTGTTTAAAAGTGTTATGAAAAGAAAGGAAAAGCACAATAAATTGTAATTGGGCACAGGGAGAAATAAGAGGTACATTCTTACCACCCCCTTTCCTCAGGCTTCTGGACTAAAAAGTATTATTCTTTCTTTTTTTCTGCTTTTTAAAATTATGTTTTTATTGATTTTTAGAGATAGAGGAAGGGAGAAGGATAGAGAGATAGAAACATCAATGAGAGAGAAACATCATCGATCAACTGCCTTCTGCACAGGCCCCCTGCAGATTGAGCTCCCAACCCATGCATGTGCCCTGACCTGGAATCGAACCAACAACCTTTTGGTTCATGGGTCAATACTCAACCACTGAACAACACCAGCCAGTCTGTATTATTACTTCTTTTTTAAAAATATATTTTATTGATTTTTTACAGAGAGGAAGGGAGAGGGATAGAGAGTTAGAAACATCGATGAGAGAGAAACATCGATCAGCTGCCTCCTGCACACCTCCTACTGGGGATGTGCCCACAACCAAGGTACATGCCCTTGACCGGAATCAAACCTGGGACCCTTCAGTCCGCAGGCCGATGCTCCATCCACTGAGCCAAACCGGTCAGGGCTGTATTATCACGTCTTAATGTTATATGATCCATACCTGAAAACACTTTGGCAAAAATTCAAGCATAAATAATTAGAAAAAATCAAAGCCTCCCTTTACCACTCCCAATGGCCCTCCAATTCCATATCTCGCCCCATGTATAACTATTATTGCCAGTTTGGTGTGGATCCTCAGAGGACTTTGTGCATGTATGTGCAAATATGTAGGTTTTTGGGGGTCTCTGTGTGTTTTATATAAATGGTAACATTCTGAATATTTTCTTCCATTTTTACTTTTCACTCTAATATATTTTAGGGAAATTTATATGTCAGTCTGCTTAGTTTAAAAAATGTATTCCACGGTATGTGCAGGCTAGTTACTTAACTATTCCCACATGATCAAACATAAAATGGGCAACCCATTAAGGGTCTACTTCATTTGTACAACAACAATAACAATAATAACAGCACACACACACACACACACACACACACACACACACACACACACACACACCCCAGTCTGGGTTTAGTAAATGGAGCCCTATCTTCAGCCACCAGACTAGACAGTCATGGCCCACTGCCAATTCCAAGATCTGAATCAATTCCCAGACCCAGAATGGAGGGGAAGCTGGGAACCGGCTACACAGCAATGGCACTACAGGGTGAATGGAGAACCTTACTCTAAGCCTTCACCAAAGAAACTGGTGGTCTTTGACTAAGTAACTATACCGACAAAAGGGAAATACAGTGGGGCTTTGACTTACGAGTGTCCCGACTAACGAGTTTTTCGAGATACGGGCTGTCTCTCGGCCGATTTTTTGCTTTGAATTGTGAGCTAAAATTCGGGTTACGAGCCAGCTTCAGATACCCCACCGCTAGTTGGCGCAGCGAACGTCACAGTGAATGCCACAACATCAGCCCGGCATCACGTGTCTCACTCGTTCACTTTAATGATTTGACATACGAGTAATTTGAGTTACGAGCTCCGTCACGGAACGAATTAAACTCGTAAGTCAAGGCCCCACTGTACCAAGAGCTCAACAGCCACCGTGGTCTATCGGTGAGGGTGGGGACCCAAGTGGACAGGGGAACAAGTGGTGCTTTGATTTGAATCTGCCGCATAGTAGGCACACTGAAACATGAACTTTAAGGAAATGCAAAGGTATTTGGGATGGGGGAGGAAAGCCAAGTTGGAACTCTTTGCATCTCTAAAAATTAAAGAAATGAAGGTTAAGACAAGATACGCATTTTACCACGCTGATTGTTAAGTCAATAAATTGTTTATGGGATGGAAATCAGTGTTTTCCACCCTGGCCAGTTTGTCTCAGTGGATAGCACAGACTGAATTTGATTCCCGTCAAGGGCACATACCTTGGCAATCAATCAATGTGTCTCTCTCACCTCTCTCTCTCTCTCTCTTTCACTCTGAAAAATTCAATGGAAAAATATCCTCAGAAGACGATTGACAAAAAGAAAAGAAATCAGTGTTTTCTTTTGACTCAACAGACCCACTTTTAGAAATATCCCATAGGATAAAGCTCACAGATATGCAGAGAGAAAGCAGAAAATGAGAGAAGTTGCCAAACTTTTATTTTACTTAAATTGTGGAATTAAAGAACCTGTGGGATAAGATATTTTGAACCTGGTAATTATTTCCCAAGTTCCTGAGTATATAGTTGAAACCGATATACTTAGAAATTGGCAGAATCTTTACTCTGGATCCCTAATCCAGTGAGAGCTAGTAGGATTGGAAAACCCAGACTTCCCCCTTTTACCACACCAAAGAGCAATACTGTATCCCTGGAGAACCATAGCAAATTAGTGTCACCGTCAAAACCTTGGAAGTTGCAAAAGTGATGACTTCTGTCACATCTGCAGTTTACCTGGCAATTTGGCTGATGCACAATTTAGAAGAACATGGAGAATGGATTGACAATGGCTTTAATTGCATCTGCTTTTACAGATGTCTCTTTCATAGCCCCTGATATGTCACTGTCCATTTGGAAAGTGCTTCTTCATCTCAATGAAAGCAGCCATTTGCTTTCACATGGCAGGGACTGCAGAATACTTTCAACTTCTTGCCTCCGCCTTATATCAGCTCCATGGTTTTTGGCTTCAGTTTTGTACTTAGTAACCTTGATCATCTCACCAACCCACAGGACAGTCCTGGGCCTCTACACTGATGTCATCATGCGAAGAGGGCCTGGCGAGCAGGAAGGAACAGGTACCCTGGTTGACTTGGTAAGACACCTGCATACTGAAGGTGGGAGATGTATCTTAAGAAAAACCAGGGAACTGTCACATTAGTAAAGTTTCTGAGAGTCCAGTAGTCTGAATTATGATGGATAGTTCTCCAGAGTGAAAGGTAAATCTCTTAATTTTGTGCCCCCATATAATCTTGACAGAGATACAATACTTTATAGGACATTTTTGGAGAAGCAAAAACTTGTTAGCTTTGCGTGAGGCCCAGACAAACAGAACACTTCTCAAGCTATCCCAGGCTGCAGTGTAAGTAACTGCTACCTAGCCTTTCTGACCAGTACATCTACTGGTATTCAAAGTGCCTGTGGAAGATTGGGCTGTGTGGAGTCTGGGGCAAGCCCAATATACGTAGTATGAAGGCTAATATTTCATTACTGTAATTTCTCTGTGATAGTACCACATGATTTCTGTTGTCAATATATTTTAAACATTTTTCAGTTGTGTAAAATATAGATAACATAACATTTACCATTTTAAGTGTACAGTTCAGTGCCAGTAAGTACATTCACATTGTTGTGCAACCATCATCACCTTTCATCTTCAGAACTTTTTTCATTTTGCAAAACTAAAACTGCATAACCATTAGCAATAGCTCCCCACCGCTCTCTCTCTCTCTAGTCCCTGGCAACTGCCATTCTACTTTCTGTCTCTATGAATTTGACTGCTCTAAAGTACACCATGATTTAAATTTTGATATCTTTACAGTATCTTTTGCTCTGCAGAACGTAGTCTTTCCTCATTGTTCTTTAAAAAATTTCCTGGACTCACCCTGGCCAGTGCTCAGTGGTTAGAGCGTCAGCTTGAGGACTAAAGGGTTTGTTTCCAGTCAAGGGCACATACCTTGGTTGCAGGCTCAATCCCTGGCCTGGGTCAGGGTGTGTTCAGGGGGTAACCAATTGATGTGTCTCTCTCACATGGATGTTTCTCTCTGTCTCTCCCTCCTTTCCACTCTCTCTAAAAATAAATAGAAAAAATATCCTCAAAATTTTCTGGACATCTCTTGTACATTTGATTTTTCAGCTTAGTTTTTGAGACAGCTTATCAAGTTTCATAAAAAATTCAGAGGGGATTTTTGATATTACACTGAACACATTGCTAAGGTGTAAAATTTAAGCTTTATTAAAATATAATTTATTAAAACAAGTTAAGTCTATTATAAGAAGTCATGAGACTCTAATGACTGCAAATAGAGATTTTCTTTTCTTTTCAAATAAATAATACCATACTCAGGTTAATTTTATTCAGGTGAGAGCAATTTTGTTCACATTTAACTGTAAATATGTTCTCAGGATGTCTTCATTATATCCATACAGAAAGATAAGAATTTTCCCTTGAAATATTAATGAACAGTCTCATGGGACTTTCTGTTCCTCCAACATATGGTGTTAGTAGGGAAAAGACGGGGCCCTGGAGAGTGGGGTAGACTCTAACTGAGATTACAAAAATTTCAAAATAGGTTTGTATCAGACAGTCTAATGTCCCTGACTATGCTTTAGCCACCTTGGATGGACCATAAAATTATTTGACTGCCCCCTAATTCTATGCATCATATGTCAACCAGCCACAGGGTGAGCTTTTATCATAATGTCAAAATATAATTCAATATGGTGTGTGGTAAATATACATTTTTTAATGGATGGCTGGTTTTTTAAAAATCTATTTTTATTGATTTCAGAGAGGAAGGAAGAGGGATAGAGAGATAGAAACATCAATGATGAGAGAGAATCACTGACCAGCTGCTTCCTGCATGCCTCACACTGGGGATCGAGCCCCAGCCTGCAACTCAGGCATCTGTCCAGACAGGGAGTCAAATCTTGACCTTCTGGTTCACAAGTCGATGTTCAACCATTGAAACACACTAGCTGGGCAACATCTTCAAGTACACTTTAAAAATCACATCTAAGCCGAAACCGGTTTGGCTCAGTGGATAGAGCGTCGGCCTGCGGACTGAAAAGGTCCCAGGTTCGATTCCGGTCAAGGGCATGTACCTGGGTTGCGGGCACATCTCCAGTGGGAGATGTGCGGGAGGCAGCTGGTCGGTGTTTCTCTCTCATTGATGTTTCTGACTCTCTATCACTCTCCCTTCCTCTCTGTAAAAAATCAATAAAATATATTAAAAAAAATAAATAAAAATTAAAAAAAAATAAAAATCACATCTAAGACCATTCAGTTTATAGTGTGATGTAGGACAGGGGCCTTTTCCCAGCAGAAGCATCCATTCAAACCCTACCAATTCATAACTACTATGCTGTTCACCTGAAACTAATACAAAATAATACTGAATATAAAGCATAATTGAAAAAAAAGTTTCTACCAATTCATATATGAAGTGTGTCCCACTCAACTCTTCCACGCTGAGGCAAACAGCATATTTCATGTGAAACACAAGCGGGTGACCTAGGGGCCCAAACTCCCATTACAGAGAGTTTCTGAGGATAAACTGAAAATATGGTCAGAGTCCTTCCTTAGATTGAGTGGTAGAGTTTGAAAACCTCTGGACTGATAATTAGATCAAAATCCAATGCATTATAGTAATATTTTTAGAAGCATCCTGGATCCATCCACTTTAGTGATGGTTCTTTCATGTGGTACAGAAAATTGAAAGAAGGTTTCTCTGAATGGCATTCTGATTATACCAAATTTGAATCAACTACTCTGTAAGTTGAAGTATTCAAAAAGTGTATATAACCAACTACATGCTTAACATTAAAAAAAACATTTTTACAATATACATTAAAAAACATTCCCCACCATATTTTACAAGTATAACTTACACTTATAGTTTCTAAGATAGTTTTGTTCTGATTTTGATTATTTTACATATATCATAAAGAAACAGAGCTACATCCTACATGCAAAGGCTCAGTGGTTTACTCTGTTACTTATTACTAAGGATGAGACAACCAGATCTCTTGTGCTTCTAAAGGTGATGTAAATTCACGAAGTCCTAAGTTTGGCATTCCAGGGCTGAAATGTGAAGTATCCAAGACAGTTGAGGGATATATAATTAAATAAAAGGTTTGGAGAATATATGGTCCAGCTAAAGCTGTACTCCCTGTAAGTTAAATAACTAAAAAATCAATACACAATGTTACCGACAACCAAGCTATTGCACTGTGGAGGTTTTGTGCTGAAACAGATAGTAGTAAAAGAGAATTATGTTGTTTTTCATGCATCATATGATGCCTTCCAACCAATGGCATGATCTGGGGAATCCATAAATAATGACTTATAGCAGGACCCAAGCCTTGAAATAAAGTCGTTTGTGATCAAGTTTGATGAACATCTTTGCCTGTTGTTATTTAAAAAGCAATAAAAGACTTCTAGACCTGAAAGATAATCATCAACATGTTAAAAGAATAAATAAGTTACAGAAACTTCATTAACTGACCACGTAAAACTTGGCCCTTTGCAGCACCTTGCAATTTAAACTGCAAGGTCAGTCAGAACAAAGGCCATTGTAATTCATGAATGATTAAAAATGGATCAGCTGTATGAAAATGGAGAGCCAAAAAAGAAAGCCCCACCCCAAGGCCATGTTTTGAACACTTATATCTGTTTGTGGGAAGGGAATTTAGTATAGTAGTCCCCTGTTATCCACAGGGCATATATTTCAAGGCCTCTATGGATGCCTGAAACAGCAGATAGTACCAAACCCTACATATACTGTTTTTTCCTATGCATACATACCTATGATAAAGTTAATTCAAAAATTAGGTAGAGTAAGAGATTAACAGTAACTAATAGAACAATTATAACAATATCCTATATAATAAAAGCATAATATGCAAATCGACTGAACGGCTGAACAGCAGAACGACCATCCAGATGACCATCCGGGATCACACTATGACACTCACAGGCGCCAGGCCAGCTAAGGCAGGTGTGATGCGATTGGTTGGGGCCCGGCTATTGCCCCAGGATCACCCCACAGAGGGAGGCCCAGGCCACCGGCTGGCAGGGCAATCAATCAGGGGAATCCATGATTGCCCCAAAAAGGGAGGCCCAGACCACCAACTGGCAGGCTGCGGGGCGGGGGGGGTGGTGGGCGGGGGGCTCCCTCTGCGAGAAAAGCCTGGGTCCCCATGGCTGCAGGGAAGGAAGCAGTCTTGCACAAATTTCGTGCATCAGGCCTCTAGTACTGTAATAAAAGTTACATGAATGTGGCCTCTCTCTCCCTCTGTACTCACCCTTCTTCTTATAATGATGTGAGATGATACGATGCCTCCGTAATAAGATGAAGTGATGTGAATAATGTAGGCATTGTGACATAGTGTTAGTCTATTATAAGGGTTACTTGAACACAAGCACTTCGATACGATGACAACTGATCTGATAACGGAGACAGCTACTAAGTGACTAATGGGCGGGTAGTGTACACAGTGTGAAAACGCTGTACAAAAGGATGGTTCATGTCTTGGGCACAGCAGAATAGGACAGCGAGGAATTTCATCATGCCACTCAGAAGAGTTCAATTTGAAACTTATGAACTGTTTATTTCTGGAATTTTCCATTTAATATTTTCAGACTTTGGTTGACCATGGGTAACTGAAACTGCAGAAAGCTAAACCCTGGATAATAGGTGACAACTGTACAAATGTCTTACAGGGAAATTTGGCCCTATATACAAAATTTTAAATACAATGTCCTCTGACTCAACAAAGCCATTTGTAAGAATTTGGTGCACTGAAATATTGGAACATATACAAAAATATATGTACAAGAAAAGCTCATTACTAAATATTTATAATATTTGTGAAAGTGAAAAGTTGACATGTCTAAGAATAGAGTTAAAAACATTATTGTAGATCCACAGTGTGAATACTATGCAGCCAGGAGCAAGAAGGAGGTTGATTTACATGCACTGACTTGAAAGTAACTCTGGGGTCTATTGGGGAGAAGACAGCAAGTTGCAGAGCAGCATGCACAATGCAATTTCATTTTGTAAAATAAATGTAAAAAAAGCAATCTGAATACACACACACGTGTGTGCTCATAAATAATTCAGGAAATACTATATTCACAGCAAACTGTTAAGAATGGTTAATGCTTGGGAGTGGGTGAGAGTGCTTCATTTGAATTTTTTAGGATGTACTTTTGTTACTTTTTGTTTTGTTTTTTTTTTTAAGGCAGAATTTAGTTTTTGTTTCTTTTAAGAACAATGGAGCATGTTGTCAGTTAGGTTCTCTCCATACCATCCCAAGTACAGGGATTAAAAAGAGAGAGAGAGAGAGAGAGAGAGAGAGAGAGAGAGAGAGAGAGCTGATCTATCCTACTATATTTTTGGCAAAGGTTTTCATTAGGTAACACATTAAAATCACTTATCAGATAAAGATAATATGTTACTTGAAGAATTAAAATGATATATTTGTACCTATTCATATTGCTCTATTTTAAACGTGGAATATAAAGAATGCTTTTCCTTCTTCCCTAAGCTATTTCTTACTTCCTGGGTCTTCCAAGACCTATATCTGTCTCTCTCTAGACACGATTCAATTAACAGAAGCTGTTAGTGATTCTAAAAGAAGTGGCATTTCTGGAAGTTTCCATATGGGCTAGCACCTAGCTGCTAGGTGAATGAAGGGGGTCAGGACATACTTATGGGATCCAACAAGTGATCCAACAATTATTAAGAGACTGAAGAGCAACTATCCAGAGATCAAGGGTAAATCACCAAGATGGCACTTCTGTTCCCACCCAATAACAATGCCTGTCAATCAACTTAGTACATTGTGCAAGCAACCGAAGAACTAATGGAGAGTTTTAAAAGTATAGAGAATTAAGGAGAATTGCTTTGAACAGTAGCAGTCTAATTTTGGAAAACATCATTTGAATTCTTAAAAAGGGATTAAAAATAAACTCTTGAGGTATAATATACAAAAACAAAAGTACATATTTAATTTAATAAGTGTACCGCTTATTAAATTTTTATAAACACAACACTTCCATGTAATCAGTATCCAAATTAAGAAATACTAAATCAGTATTACAGGAACTCCTTGGTTTTTGTTTTCGTTTTTGTTTTTAGTGTCAGGTGACAGTATATGTGTGAGTTTGCCTTTGGGCTCTCTTGGAAAGGACTGACATGAGCACAATGTTGAATTTTTCAATCCATGAACATGGTCTATCTCTCACAAAGGGAAATTTTATGATTCAACAACTTCCCTGAGAAACACAAGAGAATCAGGAAAAGAGTGACTAAGTTCATCAGTTTCTCTGGGGCTCCTGAGGGTCGCTGCAGGAAGATGTCCTGCTTTACCATACCCTCCAAAAAATAAATTTTTTACTGATCTGAAAAAAAATAGATAAAATTTTGATTCATTCACACCAGACAGCTATTACCATTTTTTTATCTGACAATCTAAAGGAAAAGAGTCCATTGCTCCTGACTAAATAGTCAAGTATTGCATGTTTTAAAAATTCTTGCAGCACACTGGTGTGACTCTTGAAGCATACCAATAGAAAATCGCTGCTGTAATCCAATTCCCCCTTACTTTCTCCCGCATCTATGTAATCTTCCTTAGTTCCCTCCTTAATTTCAAATGCATAAAAAAGCTGCAAAACTGTTATTCTCCAGAGCATTTGAGACTTTGTTCTCCCCAAATGGTGTCAGTTTGGCTCAAATAAACTCATAAAATTCTCTACAGGTTTAGACATTTCTTATGTTAACAGGTTGAAATCAAAGGACAGTGGGCAGTGCTCAAAGCCTTATGAAAAAATATAGGTCTCCAGTAAAGGTAACTACATGGGTAAATGTAAAAGCTAGCATTGCTGTATTTTTGGTTTCTAACTCCACTTTTTATATCCTACATGATTAAAAGACAAAGGTAAAAGCAATCATTATAAATCTATAGATGCATGCACAGTGTATAGAGATGTAACTTGTGAAAATAACAACCTAAAGGGGGAAATGGAGCTGTACAGGAGCAGAGTTTTGTTTGCCATTGAAATTAAGCTGGACTCAATTCAAACTAGATTTCTACAAATTTAGGGTGTTAATTGTAATCCCATGGTAACTATTAAGAAAATATCTAAAAATTGTACACAAAAGGAAATGAGAGGGAATCAAATGGTACATTACAGAAAAATTAATCACAAAAGAAGGCAATAATGAAGAAAATGAGGGATAAAGGAATAAGACATACAGGAAACAAACAGCAAATGGCAGAAGTAAGTCCTTCCTTATCAGTAGTTACTTTAAAGGTAAATGGATTAAACTGTCCAACAAAAGGCAGAGATTGGCAGAATAGATTTTAAAAAATGATCCAACTACATGTTGTCTGCAAAAGAGTCATTTTAGATCTAAGGACATGCATGGGTTGAAAGTGAAAGAATGTAAAAAAGATATTCCATGCAAACAGTAATCCAAGGAGAACTGGAGTGACTATACTAAAATACAATAAAAATAGACTTAAAGCCAAAACTTTTAAAAGGAGAAAAAGAAGAACATTACATATTAGTAAAAGGGTCAATTCAGCAAGAATTTATAACAATTATAAACATATGCTAGTACACACCAAATGACAGAGTCCCAAAATATATGAAGCAAACACTGACAGAATATAAGGGAGAAATAGACTGTGCTACAATAATAGTTGGAGACTTCAATACCTCACTTTGAAGAATGAGTAGAACATGTAAACAGAAGATCAATAGGAAATAGAATAATAATAATAATGTAACAGGACTATAAAACAACTAAGCTTATATAACATACATATATAGGACATTCTGCCAACAACAGCAGAATACACATTCCACTCAGGTGCACAAGAAACATTCTCCAGGACAGGCCGTAGATATCAGGACACAGAAAAATCTCAATAAGTTTAAAAAGATGGAAAGCATTCAAAGTGTACTTTCCAAATTCAATGAAAAACACATACCTAGGTAATAAAAGGAAAACTGAAACATAAAAAAATATGTGGGAATTAAACATACCCTTAAACAACCAATGGGTCAGAGAAACAAATCACAAGGGAAATTACAAAATATTTAGAGACAAATGAAAATGAAAACACAGCATACCAAAATGTATGAGTTGCAGTAAAAGCAGTGCTAAGAGGAAAAACCTATGCTTACATTAAAAATAAGATCTCAAATCAACAACCTAAATTTACAACTTAAGAAACTTGCAGCATTATTTATAGTAGCCAAGATTTGGAAGCAGCCCAAATGTTCATTAGTAGATAAGTGGATAAAACAGCTATGGTACATTTATGCAATGGAATATTACTTGGCTGAAAAAAGAAGGAAATTTTACCTTTTTTGACAGCATGGATGCTAAGTGAAATAAGCCAGTTAGAGAAAGACAAGTACTACCAGTATATGATTTTACTCTTATGTGGAATCTAATGAACAAACTGAACTAACAAGCAAAATAGAGACAGATTCATAGAGACAAAGTGGTTTCACTGGTGGATTCTATGAAACACTAAAGAAGAATACCCATTCTTCTCAAACTCTTCTAAAAAATAGAAGGGGAAGAAACACTTTTTAACCCATTCTATAAAGCTAGCACTACCTTGATACCAACTCCAGACAAAGATATCACTGTAAAGAAAACTATGGACCAATATATAAATATAGATATAAAAACTTTCAATAACATATGAGCAAACCCAAGTTAACAGTATATTAAAAAGGACTATACACCATGACCAAGTGGGATTGGTTTTTTTCACTTAGCATAATTTCTTGGAGGTTCATCCAAGTTGTTGCATGTATTCATAGTTCATTCTTTCTTATTGCTGAGGAGTAAGTATTTCATGGTATGGATGTACCACAGCTTGCTTAACCACTTATCCACGGAGTGACAGCTGAGTTGTTTCCAATGTTTTTGTTATTATTAATGAAGTTGTTATGAACATTTATGTCCAGATTTTCTATAAAACACATTTTTCAATTCTCTTGGATAAGTACCCAACAGTTGTTTCATGTTTAGTTTTATAAGAAAATGACAAACTGTCTTCCAGAATGACCACACCATTCAATATCCCACCAGCAGTTTGTGAGTGATGCCGTTTCTCTGCATCCTCTGCAGCATTTGGTGTCACTATTTTCATTTTGGTCATTCAGATATGTGTGTAGTGGCATCTCGTGGTGATTTTAATCTGCAGTTCCCTAATGGCTAATGAGGTTCAACATCTTTTCATGTGCGTGATTTGCCATCTGTCTATTCTCTTGGGCAAAGTTTCTGTTTATGCTTTTGCCTATTTTCTAATTGATTTTTGTCTTTCACTGTGGAGTTTTGAGGACTCTACATATTCTACATACTAGTCCTTTGTCAGATTTGTGGTTTGCAGATATTTTCTCTAAGACTGTAGCTTGTTTTTTCATTTTCTTAACAGGGTCTTTCTTAGAGCAAATGTTATTAATTTTGATGAAGTCAAATTAATCAATTTTTTTGTATAGCTTTTGGTGTCAAGTCTAAGAACTTTTTGCTCAGTCCTAGGTCCTGAAGTTTTTCTCCTATTTTTTCTTAAAGTTTTATAGACTGATATCTGTGATCCATTTTGAGTTAATTTTTGTACAAGGGGTGAGGTGAGGTTTCTAGTGTTGTTGTTTTTTTAACCTATGGATGTTCAATTGCTCTAGCACTATTTCATTAAAAGAGTATCCTTTTTCTATTGAATTGCTTTTGCATTTTGTAAAAAATCAGCTGGGCACTTATATCTAGGTCTAGTTCTGGATTTTCTATTCTGTTCTATTGAGCTATGTGTCTATCCCTCTGCCAATACTACACAGTTTTGATTAGTGGTTATTTGTTTTTAAAGCTCTGCACTAATTCTAATGTGCTGTAAGGACTGAGAACCACTGCTGGAGCTAGAAAAATGGTTTCAAGGGACTGACAAGTCCAATGATCTTGTATAATCCAGAGAGCTGGAGTGAAAAGCATGTGATACTTAGAGGCAAAAGACCTGGGTTTTGCAGTCTTATTGCCTCAGGGTGTGGCTGCAGGACCTGGCCAAACCTTTTAGGCTGAGCCTCAGTTTTCTCATTTAAGGAAGGTGGATGTTAATATCTGTTTAGCCTACCCATCCAGTATAAAAGGAAATATAGAGTCTGTAAGGTTTAGACTACATCCAGTATTCAAATTAAAGGGTTATTATTTGAGGGATAAGGAAAATGAGATCCCAAGAGATTAAGGTCCTTCTCACCTTCTATTTGATTTGGTGGCATCACCAGAACGTGTCACATGTTATTTGACAACACTTCCAGAGCCCACATTCTTTCGGGCACTGTGAAAAGCCCCTGGGACACAAACACAAAAAGACATGGTCCCTGTCCTTAAGAATCTTTCTTCATAGTGGGGACATATTCCATTTTTCAAAGGTTAAGTGAATTCAAATTAAATTTATATTGAGGAATCCTTTAGAATTCCAGGACCTTTCTAGGTGGATGGATACACGGAGCAATAAATCATGGTTCTGACATCTCTGTAAGTCACCAGCTACATTCGCAGACTTTCATAAAGCTGCACACTGACTTTGGTAGAGCGAAAGGAAAGAGGGAGGGTTTTCCTGGACAGAACTAAAACCACTCGGAGGTTCATATGCTTGCAACCACTTTCCAACTATTTCCACCACCATTCCAGGATTTCTTTGCCATCTACTTATTAAAACAAAACAAAAACAGCTCATGGGAAAACAAACCCCATGGAGCCAATTCAGAGTCCTATATAGTGAATTAAAAAAATGCATTTTGTCTACCTGAAGTGGGGCAGAACCTATTAAAAGAAGGCACTTCCAAGGCTCAGCCTGCCTCTTCTATGTGCCCCCAGGTCTCATTTTACAAAATGATTTCAGCCCAGGTCTGTCTGCAATGAGCTGCATGTGGAGTGGCTTTAACAGCCAGAGAAAGACTAGATGTACAACAATCCTCTAGACAGCCTGCAGTGGAGAAAATCTCACTTATTGAACAAACTGTTATTATTGAATCATTTTGAATATTAGTACATCCTATTTGGTGCATTTAAAATGCACCAAACAGCCAAACCGGTTTGGCTCAATGGATAGAGCGTCGGCCTGCGGACTGAAAGGTCCCCGGTTCGATTCCGGTCAAGGGCATGTACCTTGGTTGCGGGCACATCCCCAGTGGGGAGTGTGCGGGAGGCAGCTGGTCAATGTTTCTCTCTCATCGATGTTTCTAACTCTCTATCCCTCTCCCTTCCTCTCTGTAAAAAATCAATAAAATATATTTAAATAAATAAATAAATAAAATGCACCAAACAAAACACACAACAGCAAAACACACTCCAGCACAACAAAATCAGAATCCAGTTCCTAGCCACACAGCTAGAGAGATTGGTGAGGCTCTGCTGCCCCCAGGCGGCTGAAGCCTTTCTCAGACAAAGCCACAAGTGCTCCGGCGCTGTTAAGTGTTATGGTAACTTTTAGAATGATGGGAGTGGATGGATGGATAGGGAGATGGGTGGATTCATTTATTTGTTCATTCAGTTAATAAATACAGAATATAAACTGTTTTTCAAGGCACTGCCACAAGTGCCTTTTGGAAGTGGCATTTGAGACATGACATCTGAAAACTTCTATGGTCAGAGCTATCCTGTGTATTGGTCCCAAGAAAATAGTAGGAGCAATGGCAAGTGAGCTATGATGATAAAGGCAAGAATTCCCAAACATATTATTTCCCCCAAAGGACAAATATATCTCATACCCTCTTAATTCAAACCCATTGGGAGAAAGAATATGAAGCAGGTAAACATATACATTAAAAGGAATGAATATAGGGAAAGTTTGAGGTGGGGACAGAGAGTAGGCAGAACCTTTTGCCTCACTGAAAAAAAAGTGAGCAGACTAAAACAACAAGATACCATATTTAACATGGTCTATCCTCAAAGGTGATGACAGCCAATATTAGTGACTTACTAATAAGTGGGTATAGAAATTGGTGCAATTTATTTGATAGAGCAATTCTACAAGTAGGAACTTATAGTCCAGAATTACTTGCAGAAGTGTATAGAGGAAAGAAGAGATGAGGTGACCACATGCCATTTGTTTCACCGGGATTAAATAACAGAGTCACAGACACTTAGAGCTGAGGAGCTCCTTCTTAAGACTAAACATTGTGCTGGAAGTTGCCTCTGTAGTTGTCTTACTATTCTTAGGTCTTTTTAGGACTCAGTAAGCCTATATAAAATTCACAACGTTTTAATTTCAATTGAACTCAAACATGCATTTATTGAGCACATTGGTCAATCCAAGATTTTGGCTGTGTTGGGGAGGGTGCACTACAGAAATAACTTAGATCTGGTTCCTGGACCTCAATGACCTTGGTCTAAAAAAGATTGACTTGTTAAAAGATAAAATTCAGTAATTAAATGAAATAATGGCTATAAGATAGCATTATGGAAATAATATGAGATCCGGAAGACATAATATATTCTAAGTGGAGAGGTTAGGGAGGAGTGGATTCCTAGCAAATGTGGTATTTGAGCCTTGTAACACAACAGGATTTTGATAGGCCTGGGAGGTCAGGAGGGAGAATAACTCTTTTTCTTTAGGTTGGAAAATTATGAAATGTTAACTGTTGAGCAAGTCTTTACTGAACACCAACAAGGTACTGTGTTAAATAGAGAAGCACAAGAACTACTATATCCCTGAGAAAAAAAGTTATATCAAATGATGCTGTGTGATTAGGTATTGCACAATCTACAGAGTTCAGAAGTAAAGCAGAGATGCAGGCTAACATATATTTTTGGTAGCGAATTAGCCACTTGAAAAATATTTCAGTAATAGAAAGCATGAAACATAAGATATATATTATTTCTATTACTGTCCCCCCTTTCCAAGTTTCTAGATTTTGTAAAAAGTAATTGTTTTATTTTTAATTAAATGAACAATGTATAATATACAGTATAATCTTGTTTGGAAAAGTTTAAGGGAGAAGGAAAATATTTTCAGTCAAAATTAAAACTCCCCCTTCAAAATTTCCCATTCTGCCCCCAATCTCATTCTCTTCCCAGCAAGCACTGTTATCTGCTTGCTGTGTTTACACCCAGAATGATTCATGTAAATATATAACTGTGCTGTATTTTCACATAAATGGATATGTGGAGGGTTTTTGCACTCTTTCTTTTAACTCAATACCATATTTTGGAGATTTTTCTATGTTAGTACATAGATCATAGAATACATAGAGTTAAAACTCATTCTTCTGAACTAGAATTCCACAGTAAGGCTATACCTTGGCTATTTCACCATGTCCATTTTGATGGTCCATGACAGTCATTAAGGTCTGATCTGATTTATATAAACAAGCAAAAACAACCCCACTTCTGGGCTTAACAGACAGACATTTTATTTGAACCTCTCACTTACAGCCCCTCGCTCAATTCCCAGACCTGAGTCCATTCACAAACCCAGAGTCTCCTAAATGAAGGGAAAGCTGAAAACCCTTGAGGAGTAAACATTAACAACATCACACGTATATATTGTGACTCTTACTCCTAGTCTTACCCAAAGGAACCAGTGGTCATCTCTAGAAGATCTGCATGGACAAAAAGAAAATTCAGTCCTCTGAGATGACTGAACCCTGGCTGTGAATTACAGTAACTCCTAGAGACCTGAAATGTCACTGCAGTTCACTGGTAGAAGTGGGACTCTATACAGCAGTGAGGTGATCAAAGAAATTCTAACCTGAGTCCACCTTACAGTGAGTTTATTGGGACCCTAAACCATTCCTGTGGTTATTTTCCCAAATCTTAAGTGTACAGTAGAAAGAGATCTACTGTTCACATTGGTTTCCGGGCTTTTACAACAAGAGTGATTATGATAGAAAAGACTAAGTGGAAACCCACAGAACTTTATCCTCCCGTCACCAAATCAAAAATGGAAGTTATATAAATCCCTTGGCTAATGACCATAGTAAGGGTCACCATCAAACATTTGAAAGATGCATTTAACCTGCCAGCTTGGTTGAGGATGAAGATGGATGGATCTTGAAGAATGACTGAGGATTATAAACGCAACCAGGTAATGTATCCAACTGCCTTACCCAAAGGGACCAGTGGTCATCTACGGAAAACCTGCATGGACAAAAAGTGCTTTTCCAGGTGTGGTCTCTTTTGAGGAACATATCAACAGAGGCCCTGGGATGGAGCCATTGCCTGAGCAAATGCTTCCCTTCATCTGTTTTTATAGATAAAACGTACCAGAAGCAACTTGCTTTCACCTGGAAGCAACTGTTGAACACCATCTTGCCTTAGTGTTGATGTAACTCTACGGATCTGTTTGGTAAGCAGAGATCATGATCATCTCACTAGCCCACAGGATATCATAGTGGTCCAAGGCTGATGAGCTGCTTAGTAGCACTCCATTATTAAGTGTGTGTGTGTGTGTGTGTGTGTGTGTGTGT
>NW_005871637.1:32651-35502 GCF_000147115.1 Myotis lucifugus
TTGCAAGGTAGCTTCCAGTTAGTTTTTGACAATGAAAGATAGAAGCAGGAGAAGCATATTTTGTTTGTTATAAGTCCCCCCTCCCCCATTTCTGGCTTACTTACAGACAGCAGTAACTGTGACAAGAGCGGGCCCGTGGGTTCCCATGTTATTCCAGAGATAGCAGTAGCAGCAGGCATGCTGGAAGCCACTGAACAAGTGATCCTGGACTCTGGATGTGGTGGGGGCAACAAAAGAAGCCAGGTATCCTGCAATGTCATGGTGGTTGTAGCGCCAATGGCAGCATCCTCACCAACAGGTACTGCAGCTGGCTCACCTGGACAATGATGGTGGGCTGTGTGTAACACCATTTATCATTCTCTGTTGCTGTGTTACACATTACTCTCAAACTAAGTGGGTTAAAACAATAAGCATTTATCTTACAGTTTGTGGTCAGGAATCTGGGCATGGCTTACCTGGGTACCTCACATGGCAGCTGGCATCACTCACAATGAATCAGCAAGAGATTAAGAGAAGGTGCCCAAGATGGAAGCCACAGGGCTTTGTGTCCCAATCTCAGAAGTGACATCCTGTCACTTTTTTTTTTAAATACATTTCACTGATTTTCTACAGAGAGGAAGGGAGAGGGATAGAGAGTTAGAAACATCATCGATGAGAGAGAAACATCGATCAACTGCCTCCCGCACGCCCCCTACTGGGAGATGCCCGCAGCCAAGGCACACGCCCCTGACCAGAATCGAACCTGGGACCCTGGAGTCCGCAGGCCGACGCTCTATCCACTGAGCCAAACCGGTTAGGGCCATCCTGTCACTTTTGTTGTATTCTGTTCAGTAGAATCAAGTTACTAGGTCCAGCCCACACTGAAGCTAATATTTACTCAGTACTTACTATGTGCCAGGTCCATACACTCTGTCTCCTTCTCTTACAAGCCACAGGCATGTCTGAGTTCAGAGGTGCTCTCTAAGCATTTCTGAGCTCCCCCTGAGGCTTAGGAACACTAGAATGCTCCCCTGAGCTGTCCACCTGACCTGTCCACTTAACTGAGTCAGCCATAGCTGCACAATTGTTCTGCGCCCATACGGGAAGTGCAGCATATCTGAGAAACTTGAAGTTTCCCCTAAATTCTACCCTGAAAATGAAATGCAAATACAGGAAGGTTCTGCACGCCCCCCAAACCTGTCAGGGGGTCTGTATGCAAACTACAATTCTCCTTTTCTGCTCCCAGAAACTTTACCCTGAATCAGGGAAGCAGACCTTACATCATCCTGATTCTGCCCTTGACCTATGGTTTATGCTCTCCTGTCCTTGGCTTTTGATACTCAAAGCCAAGCATGTCCACTAAAAACACAAACAAAACAAAAAATACTTTTTAACTTACAAAAGGGCTTTGACTTTTTAAAAAATATACAGGTTTTTATTGATTTGAGAAAGAGAGGAAGGGAGAGGGAGAAATAGAAACATCAAAGAGAGAAACAGATCAGCTGCCTCCTGCACGACCCCTATGGGGATTGAGCCTGCAACCCAGGCATGTACTCTGAATGTGAATGGAACCAGGGGCCCCTTGATGCATGGGTTGATGCTCAACCACTGAGCCACACCAGTTGGGCAAAAGTGCTTTGACTTTTAACCCCACCATGAATTTTTTTTTTAATCCAGTCCCTCTTTTAATATCTCTGTTCAGGATTCTATTTTTCCCTGAGGCAAGTACATTAAGGTGATCACTAATATCTCAGTGGTGGAATGAAAGATAAGGGACAAGGAAGCTCAAACCTTAGTTAGTATCTCAAATATTATCTACTACAAAGTGTGTCTTAGGATATATCCCCCCCCCTTAATTTATATTACATCATTTATATCACAGTATTTATACTATGTTAGGCTTTTGTTACATGTTCCAGGCTGCTTTCCAAATAGTGTAACTGCTTGATTCTAGAAGACTGCTATATTTGGATTAAGCCCTGGTGCAGCATATTAAAGACTCCTACACCAACCATGAAAACACTGTCTGAACTAGCTATCACCATTTCCTAACCTCTTACTTATTCCTCGACTCACTGTGGTCTGGCTTCTTTCTTTAGTGAAGTGGTTTACTCCACTAAAGCTGTTTCTGTTTCTAAATCTAAGTCCTCTTGTTTGACTTCTCAGAAGCATTTGATAGTTATGTATTCCTCCTCTTCCATGAAGCTTCTATTTTCTTCTGGTTTTCCACTTCCCACTTTTAATGTCCTTTGCAGGTCCATCCTCCCCTTTCTAGCCTACCCAGGGATCTGTCTAATGACCTTCTCTTTCTAAAAACTCTCCTCAGGCAATCTCATACATCCCCACTTCAAGATGTGGATGCCTCCTAAATCTCCTTCTCCATTTCAGCTCTTTCCAGGGCCCTACATCCATGTGCTCCTGTACAGGCCACTCCAGTAGGTCACAGCCAGGCCAGCAGACCCTGAGTGACGAATGAATGATTACTCTGACACACGTTTCTGTGAAAGAGAGGGCTAAGGGACTGCTTGGCTAGAGAAACCAAACAGCCCATTCTCCTGCCTCTTTAGGTTTTTATTATAACAGCAGCTTGAACTAAAATTAAATATTAAATACTATCAGTAGGGTAAGCATCCTTGAGAAGACATGCATCTGCAGTGTCCTTTAAGCAAGGACATCTGAAGACTAAGTATAACGATTCCAGTAAACACCCAGGTGCTCACACATACACAGACTTGCTTCCCTACCACAGCCCATCTCAATAGAACAACGTAAAGCTAAACGTATCCTCCTCCATCCCCTCCTCTCCTGTATTACCCACCTCACACCACATGAAGAGGTACCCAAGCCAGAAATATCAGTATTATCTTCTTCT
>NW_005871637.1:35895-60493 GCF_000147115.1 Myotis lucifugus
CGACCCTTTCACAGGGGTCGCCTAAGACCATCGGAAAACACATATATAATTATATATTGTTTTGTGATTAATCACTATGCTTTAATTATGTTCAATTTGTAACAATGAAAATACATCCTGCATATCAGATATTTACATTACATTTCATAACAGTAGCAAAATTACAGTTATGAAGTAGCAACGAAAATAATTTTATGGTTGGGGGTCACCACAACATGAGGAACTGTATTAAAGGGTCGCGGCATTAGGAAGGTTGAGAACCACCTAATTCTCTAGGCTACACCCGTGGTCGGCAAACTGCGGCTCTCAAGCCACATGCGGCTCTTTGGCCCCTTGAGTGTGGCTTTTCCACAAAATACCGACTTCTGTGCCTGGGCCACGAAGTTTCAATTGCACTGTAAGTGGTATTTTGTGGAAGAGCCACACTCAAGGGGCCAAAGAGCCACATGTGGCTCGAGAGCCGCAGTTTGCCGACCACTGGCTACGCAAAGTGAGCTTTCTGAAATGCAAATCTAATTACACAGTTGCCAGCTCAAAACCTTGCAGTATGTCCCCAATGCCTCAGAATAAAATCTAAGCTCCTTGCTTCCTGAGGCAGCAGTTAGAGGTGAATTTTAAGAAATTATCGCACAGTAAAATTGATTCTTTATTGTGTGCCGTTCCATGGATTTTATGACATGTTTACTTAGATTCTGTGCCCACCACAACTATCCATCAGTCTCAAAAAACTCTTTCATGCTCTTCCTTTATAATCACGCCCTCCCCCATCCTTAACCCCTGACCCCCTGACGACCATCGATCTATTCTCCATAGCTATAGGTTTGTCTTTTGAAAGAAAAAGAAAAAAAACCAGAAAGAAAGGGAAAAAAGTAATGTAATCTTTTGAAAAAGTAAAACAAAACCCAAGCCCCTTAAAGCGGCTTTAATGCCTCTGCCTACCCCACCTCCAGCAACTGCCCCCGCCCCTTGGAGTGATCTATTTTCAGTTCTTGGGGAGCTCCAAGCTTTCTTCCAAATAGACAACCTCCTCAAACCCTTTTGGAGACGGGGGCACACAGAGGTGCACTCCGCAGTGCCTAACACTTCCTCATTATAACACCTTTATGTTGTTGCAGTGGCCAGGTACTTGTCTCTTCCCACAGTTCCTTGCGCGCTGGGACGTGCTTTAGGCGCTGTTACATGTCAGCTTCCCCGATGGGCCGAGCTGGCTCCCAATCCGCGAGAGCAACTGCCGGGGCGTCGACGCTGGGACGTGCTTTAGGCGCTGTACATGTCAGCTTCCCCGATGGGCCGAGCTGGCTCCCAATCCGCGAGAGCACCTGCCGGGGCGTCGACACTTTCCGAGGCTCTCTCAGTCGCAAAGCTTCGCAGGCAGAGAGCATGCGCACCAGGGCAGCCAGGGCGTGGCATGGTCACGTGGCCAAGAGGGGGTGGGCCCAGACGCTCGATTCCGCCTCACACTGGCTGCAGCTGCGCTTGCGCGCTGCAAACAACCGTTGTGGGGCGTCCAGGGCCCTGAGTTAGGACCGTCGGCCGCCTACACCCTGCCCTTTGGCCCTGAAGTACCCGGCCTGGTGGCCCAGGACGTTCCCGTCGCATGGCGGAGTGCTGCGGAAGATGCCCATGAAGTCCTTAGCCCTTCTAGTTGCGCTGTTGACATGGCCTTCGTTTGTACCGGCGTATCCAAGTGAGTGACCGGCCTGAGGTTGCAGGATACTCCCAGGGGAACCTTCGGGGTCCCGCCGGAATTCCGGCTCTTCTTTCCTTGGTCCCACATTCCTCCCAAACTTCACTATCCAGGGTCCTGGCCTCCGAGGCAGAGGTGTGTCCCTCCTCCCCTTCCTGCACGCTGCGAGGCTGGCCTGGCCACACAGTGACCCAGGCAGTGGGTCCCAGACTTGACCCAGGATGCACCGGCGGGGCACATGGGGCACATGGACCTCCTTCCCCCGGCGGAGACGGTCCTTGATGTTAACGCGGCCCCCTTCTGCCGGAGAGTCACTGCGCATGCGGTAAAGCAGGGTGCGTGAAATGCAGCCAGGCCAAGGCGGCCTGTTTTGGTATGGCTGGCTAGCTAAGGATGGTTTTGACATTTTTAAGGGTGAATGTGAAATGTGATCTTTAG
Source organism: Myotis lucifugus (assembly GCF_000147115.1). Taxonomy (NCBI): domain Eukaryota; kingdom Metazoa; phylum Chordata; class Mammalia; order Chiroptera; family Vespertilionidae; genus Myotis; species Myotis lucifugus. The sequence goes on from NW_005871637.1 coordinate 38,021, forward strand.
TGAAATGTGAAAAGTATGAAATTCCAATTTCATTGTTCATAAACAAAGTTTTATTGGAACATAGCCATACTCATTCCTTTATGTATTGTCCATGGCTGCTTTCCCTTGTTATAACATCCGAGTTAGGTAGTTGCCACAGTGATAGTATGGCCTGCAAAGCCGAAAATATTTACAGGAAAAAAGTTTAACCCCTGTGGTAAAACATGGAGAACATGTGGATTGCGGACATCGGCCTGGGACACTTACCCCGAGTGCACACCTACAGAGCATCCTCAGGAGTATAGCATTAAAAACCGTTGTTAAGAATTATAACTTATGACCTGTCCCTTCCCAATAGCTGAAAATTAGTAAGGTGGTTACCTTGAGATATTTAAATAGTGAAGTCCAGCGTCTGATAGCTGATATTCCAGATATGATTTGCTGCTTGTCCATCTAGTCTAACTATAATTCATTATAGCATTTTGTAATGTTGGGGTTTGGTTTAACCAAATAAAATTTAATAGGGAGGTGTAAATTACTAAAGTGCTTGCTAGTTATGCAGGCCTACATTTCATGCATAGTAGTGGCAAAAGTTCTGGATAAAGTGTCTTAGATAAGTTAGTCCATTAAATACTTGCACTTACGATTTTGAGTTGTTTTAAACAAAAGTATTTGAAAAAAAAGTTCTTTGCTATAAATAAACAGAACATACTGAAAATGATAATTATCTTTTCTTGATATCTGATGGTCATTACTAACTAGCGACCCAGTGCACGAAATTCATGCACGGGGGGAGGGGGTGTCCCTCAGCCCCCTCCCAGGCTCTCCAACCTGGGACCCCTTGAGAGATGTCCAACTGCCAGTTTAGGCCTGATCCCACCATCCCTCTTGCAATCTGGACCACTGGCTCCTAACTGCTCACCTGCCTGCCTGCTTGATCGCCCCTAACCACTCTGCCTGCCAGTCTGCTTGCCCCCCAACTGCCCCCCCCCCCGCCAGCCTGATCACCCGCAACTGCCCTCCCCTCCTGGCCTGATCACCCCTAACTGCCTCTGCCTCGGCCACCATGGCTTTTTCCAGAAGGACATCAGGAAGGTCTCCTGGTCTAATTAGCATATTACTCTTTTATTAGTATAGATATGAGTTATTGCATTTTGGTAGTTGTAGATCATTAGGTCACAACTAACATATATGGAGAGATTAGATGACATTGTTACATATTGCACATTCTGGGACTGCTAAAATGTTAAAGGGACATCTTTAAGAAGAAAGAAATAAAAAAACATTAATATATAAATAATAAAATGGCAATAAATACTACTTATCAATAATCACTTTAAATGTAAATGGATTAAATGCTCCAATCAAGACAGGGTAGCTGAATGGATAAGAAAACAAGACCCATATATAGGTCTCCAAAAAAAAAATGTAGGCACACACTTTGAATAATTACAAAGGCAGTGTTTATTAAAATACTGTACATTTCATTTTCAAAATTGAGCTATCAGCTGTTAGAGTGCGCATATGTATGTGTGTGTGTGTGTGTATATATATATATATATATATATATATTTGGGACACCCTGTATATGCTGTCTATAAGACAAAAAAAAATCAAAAAAGATATAGCATCCTTAATGACACATTAGATCAGATAGATTTAATTGGTATTTTTAGAGCATTATACCAAAGCAGCAGAATATACATTCTTTTCAAGAATACATGGAACTTTTTTTAGGATAGACCACAAAACAAATTTTAATAAATTTAAGAAGATTGAAATCATATTTAAGCATTTTTCTCTGACCACAATAGTATGAAACTAGAAATCAATTACAAGAAAAAAAAACTAGAAAACATACAAATGGAAGCTAAATGACATGTTACCAAACAACATATGGGCTGCCTTTTCCTGTGGGAGCCGCTGGGTAAAGAAGAATGTGGCCTTCTCCTCTCCCCACCATTGCGTGTGCTCGTCCACTGATATCTGTGTACTCCAAAAAGGGGGAAACATCTAGCAAAAATGTCACTTTGCCTGCTGTATTCAAGGCTCCCATTCAACCAGATATTGTGAACTGTGTTCACACCACCTTGTGCAAAAGCAATAGACATCCCTATACCGTCAGTGAATTGGCAGGTCACCAAACCAGTGCCAAGTCCTGGGGTACTGGCAGAGCAAGTCGTGAGGTACTGGCAGAGCTGTGGCTCGAATTCTCAGAGTCCGAGGTAGTGGAACTCATTGTTCTGGCCAGGGTGCTTTTGGAAATATGTGTCATGGGGGCCACATGTTTGCACCAACCGAAACCTGGCACCGTTGGCACCACAGAGTAAACACAACACAGAAACGATATGCCATCTGCTCTGCCCTTGCTGTCTCGGCCTTACCAGCACTGGTCATGTCTAAAGGTCACCGTATTGAAGAAGTTCCTGAACTTCTTTTTGTGGTTGAAAATAAAGTTGAAGGCTACAAGAAAACCAAGGAGTCTTTTTTGCTTCTTAAGAAACTTAAGGCCACCCTAGCAGGTTTAGCTCAGTACATAGAGCATCGGCTTGCGGACTGAAGGGCCTAGGTTTGATTCCGGTCAAGGGCACATGCCTGGGTTGTGGACTCTCATCTCCAGTAGGGGGTGTGCACGAGACAGCCAATCAGTGTCTCTCTCTCATCATTGATGTTTCTATTTCTCCCTCTCCCTTCCTCTCTAAAATCAATAAAAATATATTTTTAAAAAATTAAAGAAACTTAAGGCCTGGAATGATATAAAAAAGGTCTATGCCTCTCAGCGAATGAGAGCTGGCAAGGGCAAAATGAGAAACCATCATCATATACAGTGCAGGGGACCTTGCATCATCTATAATGAGGACAATGGTATCATCAAAGCCTTCAGAAACATCCCTGGAATTGCTCTGCTTAATGTAGGCAAACTGAACATTTTGAAACTTGCTCCTGGAGGGATGTGGGCCGTTTCTGCATTTGGACTGAAAGTGCTTTCTACAAGTTAGATGAACTGTATGGCACTTGGTATAAAGCTGCCTCCCTCAAGAGTAACTATAGCCTTCCCATGCACAAGATGCTCAATTCAGACCTTAGCAGAATCTTGAAAAGTCCAGAGATCCAAAGAGCCCTCTGAGCACCACGCAAGAAGATTCACTGCAGAGTCCTGAAGAAGAATTCACTGAAAAACCTGAGAATCATGTTGAAGCTAAACCCATATTCAAAAACCATGCGCTGGAACACCATTCTTTGCCTGGCCAAGAACCACAGGCTTTGGGTGGATAAAGCAGCAGCAGTGCTAGAAGCCAAATCAGGTGAGAAGGGGATTCCAGGCAAGAAGCTGGTGGTAGGGAAGAAAGGAAAGAAGGCTGTTGGCCTTATGAAGCAGAAGAAACCTTTGGTGGGGAAAAAGGCTGCAGCTATCAAGAATCCAGCAGCTGAAAAGAAGCCCACAGAAAAGAAACCCACCACAGAAGAAAAGAAGCCTGTGGCATAAACTTAAATTTGTTTATTCCATAACAGTCAAATCACTTTGGACAGCTAATTTTGAATAAAAATATGATCAAAGGCAAAAAAACAACAACACAAAACAAAACAAAAAAACAACAAAACAATATATGGGTTAACAATAAGGTCAAGGAAGAAATGAAAAGATATCTTGTGACAAATGAAAATGAAACACAACTACCTAAAACCTATGGGACACAGCAAAAGCAGTCCTCAGAGGGAAATTCATAGCAATATAGGCCTACCTCAGAAACAAGAAAAATCTCAATCTAACCTTACACCTAAGGATCTAGAAAAAGGACAACAAACAAATTACAAAGTGAGTACAAGGAAGGTCAGAGTAGAAATAAACAAAATAGAGTCTAAAAAATGTATACCAAAGATCAACGAAACCAAGAGCTGGTTCTTTGAACAGATAAACAAGGTTAATAAGCCTTTAACCAGACTCATGAAGAAAAAGACTGGAAGGACTCATAAATAAAATTGGAAATAAAAGGGAAGAAGTAACAACTGACACCACAGGGGAAAAAAGGGGTAGTAAAATACTCATGTATATGCTACAATATAAGTGACCTTAAAAACATACTAAGTAAAAGAAGCCAGTCACAAAAGAACACATATTGTATGATTTCATTTATATATAATGTATAGTATAGGCAAATCCATAGAGACAAAATTAGATTAGTGGTTGCCTAGAGGGATAGGGGCAATTGGGAATGGATTTATTTTGGGGATGATGAAACTGCTTTAAACTTAGATTGTGGTGATAGTTGCACAACTGTGAATATACTAAAAATCATTGAATTGTATACTTTAAAATATGTATTTGATAAATTATGAAGGTATATTAATATTGCTGAAGATTATAATTTACTTAAAATTATGTTAATTATTTTAAGTAAATTAAAAGTAATTATGTTACTTTAGAGATTGATAAAATTCAATATAATAAAATTAATAGGACTTAAACTTATGTGATCTAAATTTATACTAGGCCATTTAGTAAGGGCCAACTAGAAGAATGTGGGGGTTTTCTGAAAATTGGAACTGTTTAACTACAATGTGTATGATGTTCTTTTAGATAAACTTTAGATTTAGAAATTTAGAAAAATATGGTTAAAGTTATATCCTTTATTATTATAAAAACTTTCTGTATTCCTGAAAATAAGAGAAATTTTTTATTACCCAGATTTATCCCTTAATAAATATTGGAATGTTATCCCCAAACCCCGACCCCTCCCCCCCAAAAAAGCCAAAACAAAGCAAAACAGATTTATTTTATTTTATTTATTAAGCCTCACCTGAGGATATATTTTCTATTGATTTTTTTAGAGAGAGGGAGGGAGGGAAGGAGAAAGAGAGAGGTAGGGGGGACGGAGGGGGGAGAGAGAGAGAGAGAGAGAGAGAGAGAGAGAGAGAGAGAGAAAGAGAGAGAGAGAAACATCAATGTGAGAGAGACACATTGATTGGTTGCTTCCTGCACATGCTTCTACCAGGGCCAGGATAGAGCTTACACAATTTTTTTTTTTACCTGTTCCTTAAGATAAATTACTGGAGGCACAATTAATTTACATATTTGCAAGCTTTTAGTTCATTCATGCAATCATTCATTTAACAATGCTTTTAAAAATATATATATTTTTATTGATTTCAGAGAGGAAGGGAGAGAGAGGTAGAAACATCGATGTTTCTATTGATTTCAGAGAGGAAGGGAGAGAGAATCATTGATTGGCTGCCTCCTGCACACCCCCTACTGGGGTTGGGCCTGAAACCCTGGCATGTGCCCTGATGGGTAATCGAACCAGTCACTTACTGGTTCATAGATCAATGCTCAACCACTGAGCTATGCTGGCCAGAGAAAGACTAATGAAGGATCTCTAGATCATAAGGGAAGTAAGAAAGTTACTTCCTTTATTAAGGAAGTAAACTATGCTCATGACAATTTTAGGTTTATTGTTTAAAAAATATTATCTACTTGACTGGCAAAATGAAAATTGTTTTTAACTTGTGTTTCTTTCATGAGCAGTGAATTTTAGCAAGTTTTCATGCTAATTGGCTTTTCTGTTATTCCTTATACCCTCTTCCTCCTTTAATTGGCCATTCTATGAGAAGGAAGTACATATTTTGAATGTATTGTTTGTTGGTTGGAATTTTATATTTCATTGCTCATTTTAAAATATGATTTTATTAATTTGTTTTTCATTTCTCTGTGAAGTTAGTTTATTTAAGTTATTGACTGTCAATTCCTACCAATACTTTCTAGTAAGAAATCATTAAATTTGGATCAGCTATTTTTAATATTTCCAAATACATACATCTTAATATAGGGTAGGGGTGGGCAACCTTTTTGTAAGTGCATGCCAAAACCAGCAAAATCTCTGACTCAAAATTCTTCTGCGTGCCAACCCTAATTTTTTGAGAACATGTTACGCCTACTTTATATCTCTTAAGGTGTACGTATGTGAAGAACCTTGAAGAAATAATAAAATTCATTCGAGCAACAAAAACACAGTATATGATGATAAAAAATACCTTTATTTTTTAATGTACACATGTACACTGATAGTCTGACAGAAAACTTGATGATTCTGTTTGATATTATCAGTGGACTTTTGCTGCTGTATCACTGATGACAGAGATTTTACATCAGGTTTATATTTCGTGACCTTCAGAGATATGCACGAGCTACTACTTTCATCCGTCAGGCTACTCCTATTACGAGACTTAACAAAATTCATCACTGAGAACAAAGATTCACAAGCGTATGTGGATGAAAACATGGAGAGTAACACTGTTGCAAAGTTTTTTAAACAGAAAAAATTTTCTGGAATGGCATTCCAAGTCCTCAATAGTTCGTTTTCAACACTATTGAAATTGCTCTTCCCCTCTCTCGTCAATCCATGTCTATGGTCTTTAAGATAACTTGTTATGTAAAATTATTTATTTATCTAAGATGCACCTACACTGAATTTATCTGAAAAATAAAAAAGTCAAAATTAAGAAAAAAAATTGTAAATGGAAGATTATAAGAGAGGGTTTCACGTGCCAGCAAAAGTTACTGGTGTGCCATGTTTGGCATGCGTGCCAGGGGTTGCCCACCCCTGATATAGGGTGTCCCAAAAATATATACACCTATTAAAGGTATGCATTTTAGTCCAGTTGTCAGAAGAGCAAACTTTTGTATATTTTAACAAACTTATTTCATTTATTTATTTTACTTTAATATTTACATTTTATTAATATTAAACAAAATATTTATATTTTAATATTTATTATCAATATATATATAAAGCCAGCAACCAGAATGCCATAACGACCGTAACGACCGGTCACAATGACACCCACTGTGGCCAGTGAACTTGCCCGATTGGGAAGTTGGGCCAGCGGCCAACCTCCTGCAGCCCCCCTCCCCCAAGCTGGCCCCACCCACAATGGGCCCCTACCATCCCAATCAGCCCCCCCACTCCAATCAAGGGCAGACTGGCTGGCCAACCACCCATGGCCCCTCCCCCAGGCCGCTGGCCACTGATCGGCCCCCGCAACCCACTCTGGGGGTGGGGCCCTCTGGCCAATCACCCATAGCCCCTCCTCCCAGCTAGCTCAGCCCTGATCGGCCCTGATTGGGGTGGGCCAGCTGGCCAACCTCCTGCCGTCTCCTCCTCCCGATAGGCCTGGCCCCGATCTGCCCCGATTGGGGCCGGGCCGGCCAGACTCCACCCGTGCACGAATTCGTGCACTGGGCCTCTAGTTTATAGGTTGACAATCAACCACTGAGCCACATGGGCTAGGCCTCCCAGACAGTTTTATCATCATACTTCTCTTTTGCCAGCATCCTTGTGTCATCTTTTTATGGCAACATTGTGTAGTTACTTATGTGTACCTGCTTTGAAGTGAGACAACATATTTTCGAATCCCATTCTTACCACTTTCAAGTTGAATATAATTTTAGGCAAATTACTTGTTCTTTCTAAATATCCTCCTTTTTTCTCTTTATAAAGGTACATTTAAAGCCCTTAATATAGTGCCTGGCACAAAGCAATTGCTCAGTCAGAACTGTTATGGTCTTTCAATCAGTATTTTCTAATTTCCCCTTCAGATTTCATACCACTTTGTTTCTACAGTTGTTTGATCATTTTGTTTACCTTCCTATTATTTGTCATGTGCATAATTCTTCATGGTCTATTTCAAGAAGAGAAGTGCTCAACTATAACTTCCATATCTGTGATTCTTGCTAACCTCAAGCCTGCTTAGCAGGTAGCCATCCTGTTAACTAGAGGCACAGGAAAGCAGCATTGTGGTTTTTCAAGGTGGAAGAGATTCTTATTTAGCCATGTTCTGAGACATTGCTATGTTTGGTTGGATCACTAACTGGTAAAATAGAAGGACTATAATAACACTAGGGCAAACAACAAATATTCCAAGTTTAATAACACAACTTCTAGCAGAGTAGTCTGGTCTTTGTAAGAATTTGAAGTTTGTTCTTCCTTCTAAGCACCTCCTAAAAAATGGGATAAAGCAGGTTTTCAGTGGCCAGTGCAGTTTGGAGGGATATTTGAGGCTTGACTATCTTTTATTACCTTGCCTGCAAAGATTTTTATAGAGATCAGGTTGATTTGCAAGAGCAGTTCTGGTTACTAGAACTGACAAGGTCTATATCAAACATACAGATATTTTAGGGGACAAAAGTAGGAGGTGGGAAGTGTGGGGGGAGGGGATGGATTTAACAACAGAACAATGTGGAGACAAAGGGTACATGAAGAAGGGAGGAAAAACAAGGTAGGAGGTAGAGTGCTAGATTGATAGGCAGCATGAATAGGCTTGTTAGTGTTGCCTGAGTACAGTATAAAGGGATAATGAGTATTTCAGGTGGTTTTTTCCTTTTAGAAATCAACTAGCAGTATCTCCTTTTTCTGTCCTTTGACAATCTAATTCATCTAATAGTTGCCTGGGTATTCTATTTACTACTATGAGAAGAGATAAGTTAACTGATTAAACATTGAAAGGGAGGGAGGGGCAGGGGAAGAGAGAGAAAACATCAACAGGGCTGGGAATTGAACCAGCTATACAGACTCCTGACGGAATGGAACCTGGGACCCTTCAGTATGCGGGCTGATGCTCCAACCACTGAGCCAAACCAGCCAAGGCTGGAAATGTCTTCTTAAAAGCATTTAAGCTTTTGTTGCTTGCAGACTTTAAATTTGCTTATGAATAGTTGCTCAGAATAGATTTTTTCCAAAATTGATTTTTTAAATTTTTTTATTTTGGAAAAAATTTAATAAATACACAAACAGAAAGAATGGCATAATAAATCTCCATATATCTATAACCAGCTTCAACTATTATTAACCCATAATTAATCTTGTTTCATTTATATCTCCACCCACATTTCCCTCACCTCCCCAACTTCGTAGGCTTGGATTATTTAGAAGGAAATTCCAGACATCATATAATTTTATAAGTAAATACTTCAACATGTAGAACTAAAATATAAGTACTTAAAAACACAACAATGTGAATTTCATACCTAAAAAGATAATTATCCTTTAATATTATAAAATATTTGGTTAGTGTTAAAATTTTCCTAATTCTCTCTCTCTCTCTTCCAGTTTGATTGCATTGGGATTCAAGTAAGATTCATACGTGTAATTTGTTGATATGTCCATTAATCCCCCCCCTTTTTTTAATGTGCCTCAGGCATGAAACAGCTCTGGCCACCGACACAGACATCAAGCTAGGATGAACTAAGGACTGTACATCTGCTTTGCCCCTGATTGATATGAGCAATACCACCAATCAGATGTTTCCTTGCCCATTGCCAGGGGGTCATTAATTTCCTTTTAACCTATAGTGTTGAAGAAATTGGATCATATACCCTGTAGTTTGCTGCAATCTAAATTTTGCCGATTACATATCCATGGTGTACCGGGGTCCAGCCCCAGCGGGCCAGGGGTTCCCAAAGGTGTGGACGGAGTCGGCGAAGAATGATTTATACAGAGACAGCGTTCAGATGATCAGCATAGCTCTCTTTAGTCTCTGTGGATCTTCCTGTGCCTGGCTGAGGCCACAGACAAAGATCCAGAGGCAAGCTGAGCCTTTATTTTATAGTCAGAGGTAAACAAGGTAGTGGTTACCATAGTTACACGGTTCTTGTGAGTTTCACTTGTTTTGGCAGCACTTCTTGCATCTCCCTCAGCCCATTAGCTTCCCAGATAAGATCTAGGGAGCTTATAAGGTCAAACCTAATTATGCTAAGAGGACTGTGCCCTCTAAGCTGGGACTTGTTTGTGACTTTGCCGACAGGTCAGTCCAAGGCTTAACCCTATAGCCGCGCCCCACAATGGTGTAGTTTATGTTTTCCTTTGTTGTCCCATGTATTGTCTGCATATTGTTAGTTAGATCTAGAGGTCCTGTTAGATTCAAATTTGACCTTTTTTGCAAGACTGCTACATTGAAGGTTTATGTTCTTTCATGAGGATGCATATCTAATTTTGTACCTTTTTGTGATATCATTAATATTGATAATCATTGAAAATGATCATATTCTAGTTATAAATGGCTTCTTTGTTTATTATTTGGAATAATTTATAAATTAAAACTTTTTTCATCTTGAGCTATATTTCAATATGCAATTCGGTCTATTTCTGTATTTTCTGTTCTGTTCCATTCATCTATTCATATGCAGTGCTAAACTATTTTTATAATAGAGGCTTTATACTGTATTTTAATATCTAATAAGGGATAGCTCCTGGTTTTCTGGCTATTCTGACTCATTTGTTCTTCAAATGAACTTCATAATCCATTTGTTCTGTCTTCAGAAAATAACTACTGATATTAGGAGCATATTAAATGTATGGCCCTGGCTGGTTTGGCTCAGTGAATGGAGCAACAGCCTGCGAATTGCGGGCTCGATCCTCAGTAGGCGGCATGCAGGAGGCAGCCAATCAATGATTCTCTCTCATCATTGATGTTTCTCTCTCTCCCTCTCCCTTCCTTTCTGAAATAAAAAAAAAGTATGAATTAACAGAATATGACATCTAAGCATCTTTATGATACTGAATCTTTTTGTCTGAGTACATGGTTTATTGTTGGTAAATGTTTCCCCTCATGTCCCGTGTGGTTCAGGGTTCAGGGCCTGGAAGAGGAGCCGCACACAAATGAAAGAGAAAAGACATGAGATAATTTGGAAATATTGGGGAACCAGGCGAGCAAGTCCAACTCAAGGAGAAGGACTTCCACTGGTGCTCAGGCCGCATCAACCTTTTGTAGTCAGAGGTAAACAAGGTAGTGGTTACCATAGTTACACAGTTCTTGTGAGTTTCACTTGTTTTGACCATAGTTACACTTCCTGCACTTCCCTCAGCCCATTAGCTTCCCAGGTAAGATCTAGGGAGTGTTATAAGGTCAAGCCTAATTATGCTAAGAGGACTGTGCCCTCTAAGCTGGGACTTGTTTGTGACTTTGCCAACAGGTCAGTCCGAGGCTTAGCCCTATATCGGTTCCCCACAGTTTATCTTTCTATTTGTAGAAGTTTGCATTATGCCTTTTAGATTTTATTATATTCTTGTGTCCATTTTCTGAGGTTGTTATAACAAATTACCAGCAGAAACTTATTCTCTTACTAGAGGCCTGGGTCTAAAATCAGTTTCACTGAGCTAGAATCAAGTTGTAGGGCAAAGCTGTGCTCCTTCTGAAAGCTCTGAGAGCCAATATTTTTATTGCCTCTTTCAGCTACTGGTGGCTGCCAGCATTCTTTGTCTTGTGGCCACACTAATCTCTGCCACCTCTTCCATATTACCACCTCCTTGTCTCTGTGTGTAACATCTCTTTCTCCATCTCTATCTTATAAAAACATTTGTGACTATATTTAGGATAATCCCCTTTGGCAAGACCCTTAATTCAATCATATATGCAAATACCCCTTTTCCATATAAAGTAACATTTACAGGTTCCCGGGATTAGAGCCTGATCTCTGTATGTCTATATTCAACCTAGAATAATTCCTCATATAGATTTTGGGCATGTCTTTTTAACTTTATTATTAGATTTAAATTTTTTTTTGTTTTCAAAATAGCATCTTCCCTCTCATTTTATCTTGTAACTGGTTTATATTTGTACTAGAGGCCCGGTGCATGAGATTCATGCACCCAGGGGGTCCCTCAGCCTAGCCTGCACCCTCTTGCAGTTTAGGAGCCCTTGGGGATGTCCGACAGTCAGACATCCTCAGCGCTACTGTGGCCGCTGCTGTGCTCACCAGCCATGAGCCCAGCTTCTGGCTGAGTGGTGCTTCCCCTGTGGGAGCACACTGACCACCAGGGGGCATCTCCTGCATTGAGCGTCTGCCCCCTGGTGGTGCGCATCATAGCACCAGTCATTCCGCCATTTGGTCGATTTGCATATTAGCTTTTTATTATATAGGACTAGAGGTCCTAAAAATTTGTGCACTCGGGGCGGGGGGGGGGGGGGGTCCCTCAGCCCGGCCTGTGCCCTCTCACAGTCTGGGACCCCTCGGGGGATGTCTACCTGCTGGCTTAGGCCCGCTCCCTGGGGGATTGGGCCTAAGCTGGCAGTCAGACATCCCTCTGGCAGCCCGGCAGCCCTCGGGGGGTGTCCACTTGCCAGCGAGGAGCAGGCCTAAGCTGCAATCGGACATCCTTAGCGCTGCTGAGGAGGCAGGAGAGGCTCCCACCACCACCGCTGTACTGGCAGCCGTCAGCCTGGCTTGTGGCTGAGCAGAGCTCCCCCATGTGGGAGTGCACTGACCACTAGGGGGCATATCCTGCATTGAGCATCTGCCCCCTGGTGGTCAGTCATTCCAGTCGTTCTGCTGTAAGGGTCAATTTTCATATTACCCTTTTATTATATAGGATAGAGGCCTGGTGCATGGGTGGGGGCCAGCTGGTTTGCCCTGAAGGGTGTCCCCGATCAGGGTGGGGGTCCCGCTGTGGTGCCTGGCCAGCCTGTGTGAGGGGCTGAGGGCCGTTTTCAGGCTGGCCACACCCCCTCCAGGGAAGGGGGTCCTGCTGGGGTGCCTGGCCAGCCTGGGTGAGTGGCTGATGGCTGTTTGCAGGCTAGCCAAGCCCCCCAGCAGGGACCCTCACCCCATGAGGGTGTGGCCAGCCTGGGTGAGGGGCTGATGGCTGTTTGCAGGCTGGCCACGGCCCCCAGCCACCCACGCTCCCAGTGGAGGCTGGCTGGAAGCAGGTATCTGGGATTTATTTATCTTCTATAATTGAAACTTAGTTGTCTTGAGCGGAGGCCACAGCCGGCCAGGGCAGGTGGGAAGCTTGGCTTCCTCCATTGCTGGGGCAACCAAGCCTCCTGCTTGCTCCAGCTTCATGGCTGCCGGCCGCCATCTTGGTTGGGTTAATTTGCATATAGTTGCTCTGATTGGCTGGTGGGCATGGCTTGGGGCATAGCAGAGGTGCGGTCAGTTTGCATGTTTCCCTTTTATTAGATGTTGGTTTTTGTATATTGATTTTCTAATTTGCTACTTTATTACATTCTCTTATTCTTTGTAATAGTTTTTCAGTTGATTCTTTTATGTGGTCTGGATGTATAATTATCCTATATAATAAAAGTGTAATATGCAAATCGACCGAACAACAGAATGACCATCTGGACAACCATCTGGGACCAAGCTATGACACCCACTGGTGCCAGGTCAGCCAAGGTGGGTGCGATGTGACTGGTGAGGGGCCTGGCCATCTCCCCATGATCACCCCTCAGAGGGAGGCCCAGGCCACTGGCCGGTGGGTGGGCGGGGCCTCCCTTTGTGAGAGAAGCCCAGGTCCCGGGTGCTGGAGGGAAGCCGGTGCCGGCAGCTGGGGCAAAGAAGGCCTACTCTTGCATGAATTTCTACATATAAAGATAGTTTTGCCTTTTTCTTCTGAATTCTCATGCTTCCATTCCTTTCCCCTGTCTTATTACATTGACTAATACCTCCACACCCTGTTATATAGTAATGGAGATATTAGTATCCTGACCTTGTTCCTGTCTTTAGGGGAACAGCTTCCTGTGTTTTACCAAATAGGAAACAAAACATGTTTTTAATGTTCTTTTTAGGGACTTATAAACTTATTTTAAAATTAGAAGTGTAAGCAGTTACCTTTATAGAGAATAGTATTATCTTAAATAGTGCTCTGTAGCTTTTGAAGTATTTTTAAATATTTAATTTATTTGGTTCTGTGAGAGAAAAGGGCAAATCTAGAATTTTAATTTTATAGTTTGGAGAAAGTAAGTAATTGCCTTAGGTCATGATGTTAGAAAGTGGTAGAGCCAGGCCAGAATCAAAGACTTGCTTTTTTTTTTTTTTTTTTTTTTACTGCACTCAAGGCTACATACTTACTTTTTCTTCAGGAAACTCTAGATTTAGGACAATGCTTTTTATACATATGAGAATATATAAATAAGTTATTTCATTTTTTAAAATGTAACTTTTAGTGGTTTATTAAGTGATTAGGTTTATTAACTTTTAGTGGTTTATTAAGTGTGTGTGCCGGTGTGTGTGTGGTTTTTTTTTTTTGAGAGTAAAACATCCTATATAATAAAAGCCTAATATGCAAATTGACCAAATGGCAGAACGATGATCAGTTGGCGGGGGCCATTGGTGGCGACTGGTGGTGGCGGAGGAGCAATCGGGGGGTGGGGCCGGCCGCTTGCCTGCTGGTGCCGTCTCCTGATCAGCCTGCTGGTTGCCACCTGCAGAGGGAGGCCACCAGAGGTGGGGCAATGGGAGGCCGGGGCCTGAACTGCCCCCTGGTGGTCAGTGTGCTCCCACAGGGGGAGCACTGCTCGGCCACAAGCCGGACTGATGGCTGGCAAGCGCAGTAGCAGTGGTGGGAGCCTCTCCTGCCTCCGCAGCAGCGCTAAGGATGTCCAGCAGGGAGCAGGCCTAAGCCATCAGTTGGACATCCCCCAAGGGCTCCCGGACTGCGAGAGGGCACAGGCCAGGCTGAGGGACCCCACCAGGCCTCTCGTTATGGATAAGTCTAAAGTCCTCTTTAATGACGAACTTCAGTCTCATTTCCTCTCCTCAGAGACAAGTACCCATATGAGTTTGGTATGTTACCCTTCTGTCCATTTTTTTAAAAATCCATAATTCATAGATAAAATGTTTGATACTATGTTAGTGATTAAAGATAATACCAAAATCTACCTTATGTTCTATATCTTCCCCTTTTTACCCACCATCATTATATGGATCTTGGAGTATGCAAGGCTTTTCTCAGCATGACATAAAATGTAGAATCCACTTTTAGACTCTAGATCTCCAGTCTAGTATCTTCCCGCTATCATATTGCCTCACTAAACTGTTTTCATTAAGACTTTTAAAATTTAGAAATATGCTTTCAATTTTGATTAAACTTCATCTGGTCTTTCTAAGTTGTAACAGAAGAGTTAAGGAAGAGAGGTGAAACATGTAAATATAAAGCATTTTTGGGCTATTTTTTGCTTTTCATAAAGCTGAATAAAAAGTGCCTCCTTAACAGGCACTTTCAAGTTGGGTGGAGATGACCCACAGGCTATAGTTAGAAAGTTTGTTACTACTGTGATTCATTTTACTTGCAGAGGGAGGGTTCAGGTAGATGTACATTAGAGTTTGGTAAAAAGTGACTTACACCTGGCCAGCATGGCTCAGTGGTTGAGCGTCGACCTATGAATCAGGAGGTCAGAGTTTGATTCCTGGTTCAGGGCATATGCCTGAGATGCGGGTTTGACCCCTAGTGTGGGGTGTGCAGGAGGCAGCTGATCAATGACTCTCTCTCATCATTGATGTTTCCAACTCTCTTTCCCTCTCCCTTCCTCTCTGAAATAATTTTAAAAAATATTTTTTAAAGTGACTTACTTCCTTGAATTAAATCAATTTGTATTCATGATAGTGGCAAAGTCTATTCAAAACTACATGCAATATAAAGTTCCAACACTTAAAATTTAAAACTCCTGACTAGGAGTAGGGAAGTTGGGCAGAATTTGAGAATATCTTATTCAGTAGTCTTTTTTGTTTTCCACATTGGAAATGAGAGGCTTCACCACTCAGACGCTGCAAAATACCAGTATAAATAGAACTGTCATTTTTGTTGTAAGTATGAAATATTGATGGTTTAGACAGGAATCTGCAAACTTTTCTGTAAAGGGCCAAGTAGTATTTTCAGCTTCTCAGGCCATGTGGTTTCTGTTGCAACTACTCAACTCTGCTGTTGGAGCCAAAAGCAACTATCCTATATAATAAAAAGCCTAATATGCAAATTGTCCCCTCAACTAGGAGTTCCACTGGGAGTTCGACTAGGGGGCGGAGCCAGCCAGCAAACCGCCCACAGCCCCTCCCCCTGGCTGGCCCCACCCCTGACCAGCCTCCCCCACCCCAATCTGGGCAGGCGGGCTGGACCCCACCCGTGCATGAATTTGTTCACCAGGCCTCTGGTAGATAATAAAGAAACAAATGGGTAAGACTGGCTGGTTCCAATAAAACTTTATTTACAAAAAAAAACACACAGTTGGGTGGGATGACCCACAGGCTATAGTTAGATCATTTTTGGTTTGAAGGCAGTGGTGTACTGGTAAATGTTTAACTGGCTTTTTGGAAAGAAGGGTAAGTCCTGATTTACAGCATTTGCCCCATCATGGCTGATTTCAAGCTACCTGCTTGACATCACTGAACAGAAAGGTAGAAAGAGATATAGTAGCACACCATTATATAGCATTTCTACCATACAGATACCCTAGATGTAAATAACTTCAGGAACATAGATAATAGTGAAATGAAATAAAATAAGAAAGTGATGAGTTTGAATATTTATTACTTTTCTTTTCAATACAATTTATTTAAATGAAAATTCAGATAATTTAATTATGAACGATGTCTATATGTAATATCTGGCTCACAAAGTTTCTAAAATTTAACAATTGGCTCTGGTGAGTCAGTATGAATCTAATTCAGCACACCACTGTGTTGGAGGACATAATCACGAATTTTGTTTTAATAAGTTACCTACTGAATCATAAGTTATATGTGAGAGTAATAGCAAAAAGAATTGTGTTAGTATGCAACTTTTGCACTGATCTTGCTCATTTGTTTTAAATAAGAATCTGAAAGAATAATTTTAAGTGAGAGTTGACTGTCAGATATGCTTTATTCCTTGGTTCTTTATTTTAACTTTCAAGTGATAGCATATGAAGTAAATATAGGCCAGTAGATTTTGTCACTATATCATATATGATAATAAATGTTACTTATTATTTGATTTTTTCCCCCTTAAGGAATAACTGTGACACCTGATGAAGAAAAAAACTTGAATCATTATGTACAAGTTTTACGGAATCTAGTATTAAGTGTTCCCACTAGGGAGCCAGGCCAAGAGAAAATATCAAAGTCTCCAAATAACATTTATTCTATGAAACCGAAGTCTTCAAATAACGTTTATTCTATGAGACCGAAGGTATCACAATTTAAGGAGCTAATTTCACATGACAAAGCTTCAACTGAGAATGATGTTTTAAGCGATCCTATCAGTGATAAAGCTACACCTTTCCCTACTAGAGACTTCCAACCTGAAATAAGGAGGAACAAACATACTAAAAGTACACCATTCTGGTCAATTAAACCAAATAATATTTCTGTTATTTTAAGTTCAAAAGTACCTTATATTGAAAGAGAAGAGCCAGAGCCAGAGCCAGAGCCAGAGCCAGAGCCAGAGCCAGAATCAGAGTCAGAGCCACAATTTAGAGCACCAATGTTATGGCCAAATGTTACTGAATTACCTCCAAGTCCTTCAAGTAGGAGCACTGACTGGGATACCTCCACAGAACTAGAAGATGTTCCTCAGCTCTCAGGGGAATATGAAATACCAATATATGAAAGTCAACCACTAATTTTGAGTAATGAAGAAATTTTGGATAAAATATCAGATATTCGTTCGGAAGTACAACATGTACCTCTTGTTGAGAGCCTCAAGCCAGAATATAGAGAGGACATTCGAGCCTCTAGAGAGAACCTAAAACGAAGCCTTGCTTTAGCAGAGGCAGCAGAACACAGATTACAAAAAATGTATAAATCCCAGTTATTACCAGTAGGACGCAGCAGTTTTCCAAGTGATGACATTGAAACTATTATTAACATGCTGTATAATTCTAGATCTAAGTTATCTCAATATTTAGATATTAAATATGTTCCATCAGGGATGAGACAGAAAGCTAGTACAGTAATCCATATATTGAAAAACAGATTATGTGTAAATCAACTACAAACTCAAAACCTTATTAGGAAGTTATTAAACAATAATATAAAAATTTTAAGTCTACTTGATGTTCCATAACAAAGGTGATCTAAGAAAACTGTCATTCATTAACTGGCATTCATTAACAGGAGAAATAAGTATACTAGTGATTCAAAAGTTGTATAAAATATTTTCTATTGTAGTTCAATGTGCTAACATCTTTACATGTCATATGTTATGAACATTTTTCGTATGCACTAATATGCCTAAAAAATTTAAAATAAAAGTTTGGTTCAGGAGTTTGTAGTTTTCTTTCATTAATTTATTTTTAAAATTACGAAGATCTAATCTTTAAAATATTTAAGCTTTGATTTACTTGAATAAATTAAATTCACCCATTAAATAAGAGTTAAGGACTGTGCAATCTATATATGTAGCTTGTTTTAAATGAGCATATAAATGTAAATGTTTAGGGTATATGGTCTTTATTACTCTTGAGAGAATCTGTGTTTTCTGTCTGAATAGCATAGAAAAGTAGAGCTTGTATCAAAACTACTTTAATTTGAATATATGTGTGCCTCCTTTGAAAAGTGGATGATACATTAAGATATCTCTTTTTCTTTGTTGGTAAGTACTTGTGGATTATCAGTGAGGGACTGTAAACAGAATTGGTAGTAGAGTAGTTCTCACTTATTTCCTCCTTTGTTTGTTTATATACGTGTACATTGAAGCTTTGCAAATCTTTTATTTGGGAGTATGACTAACATCATTAAAGTTAACTGTGTAATACTGTAATTATGGTGAAGGTAATTCTGTTTTATAATCAGACCAGTATTTAAATTTATTTATTTATTCATCAATCCAGTCATTATTAGTTTAATAAAGATACAATGACCTTTTACTATGTAACGGAAAAAAATAGCAGGCTTTTGGGATATAATAATAAGATCTAGTTTCTTCTCTCTTTGAGATTATATCATAGCAGGATAGCAGGAAAGTTAGACACTAAAAAATAACTTTAACAATATTTAAATTTCAGTTGTGACAAGTTGTTATGAAGGTGTGAGAAATTTGACTGCATCTAGACCAAGAATAATGGAAAAGCTATCTTGAGAAGGTAGCATTTAGGTGAGATCTAAAGGATGACAGTGTGTAGGGGGAAGGGGGCATTCCAGGCAGAGGAACCAGCATGTGTGAAAGTTCTGGGTTGAAAATGAATATGACAAATTCAAGAAGTAGCTGGAGTATATAGAAAGGCAAGGGAGTGCATCTCATTATAAAGCTGGCGAGGGCAGAGGTAGGAAAGGCATTGCACTGCATATTGAAAATTTTAGCCTTTATCCTATGATCAATAAGTCATTCATGGATTTTAAGCAAAGGATGGGTATGATGGGTATGATTAAATGGGTTTTTTAAAAAGTACCATTCTGGCTACAGTTTTGGAGGTAGGTAAAAATAGAAGTACACCATACACAAATTTAGCTTGGACTAGATGGAAAGACATGGCAATAAAAGGGTAGAATCAGCAGAATTTTGGTAGTTGAATGGATATGGGACAGAGGGAGTTTCAGAGATCAAAAATAATTGCCACACAATCAGCTATATTATAAAAAAGACTACATAGTTTTTGTTTTATAACTCTTTAGTATTTGCTATTGTTGAATTATATATCTATATATCTATACTTGATTTCAGAGAGGAAGAGAAAGGAAGAGAGAGAAACATCAATGATGAGAGAGAATCATTGATCAGCTGCTTCCTGCATGCCCCCTATTGGAGACGGAGCCCACAACCCAGGCATGTGCCCTGACATGGAATCAAACCATGACCTCCTGGTTCATAGGTCAACACAACCACTGAGCCACACCGGCTGAGCTGATGTTGCTTATTTTTAAAAATAATTTTGCTATGGAAAATTTCAAACGTGCAAAACTAAACAGTTTCAACAATTATCTATTAATGACCAGTCTTATTTCCCTAAACCCCTACCCCTTCCCCTCTTCCATATTTTATGTTAAAATAAATCTTTGATAACTTTTTCATCTGTAAATATAACTGTGAAGCTCTATACGCTTTATTAAAAACCACTTCTACAATATCATTACATACAAATTTAATAATTCTTTAATATCATCAAATATCCAGTCAATGTTAACATTTCTAATTTTCTAATTTTTTAAATTTAGAATTTGTATGAATCAAGATCCAAATAAAGTTCACACACTGAGACTGGTTGATTTGACTCATAAATATCTTTTAATCTAAAGATTTTCCTCCACCTCTGTTCTCCTTGAAATTTATTTATCAAAGAAATTTGTCATTTGATCTATGGTTTTATACAGTATGAGTTTTGCTGACTGTATCCCCATGATGCCATTTAGTATATATTTTCCTGTCCTCTGTATTTTCTATAAATTGGTAGTTGGGTCTAGAAAATTTGTCAGACTTGGTTTGTCTTTCTTTTTCTTTCTTTCTTTGTTCCCTTTTTTTTTTCTTGTCAAGATGGTGTTGTGTTTTATCATTTGGTTGTGGCCCCTTTTGTAATTTTTTCAACCTTGGATCATCATTACCTAGATATATTAGTTGTGCAGTCATTTCTGCACAGAGGCCTCTCACACAAACTGCTTTTCACAGACAAGCCTGCACTGAATTGCCTACCTGCACTGTATTTCTTTAATCTAGTCAGCCCTTATAAAGGAGTTCTTGGAATCCTATTAGAACTAATAGGACTGAGGCTTTCCCCATCCAATTAGAGCTGTGCAGCCCTGGCCAATCAGAAGGGCTCTGTTCTGACCAATCAAAACAGTGCCTTTTGGACCAATCAAGTTGTGAGGATTTGGATTCCTCAGTTGCATTAGGATGGACCAGTTATGGAGCAGGGTTGGGGACTCCTGTCCATATACACTGAGTGGCCAGATTATTATGACCACCTGACGTTTGTAGGCAAATTAGCCGGACACTCCATCGTATGGGATATGGAAGCCAAAGGCCTGTTCAAACACCTTTGCTGTCTGCAGTTACCAAGATAAAAAGTCTCCAATTCACACAGGAACACAAGGATTGGACAGTCGAGCATTGGAAAAAAGTCATGTGGTCCGATGAATCACGTTTCCAGTTGCATCATGCAGATGGCAGAGTGAGAATTTGGCGGAAACAGCATGAAAGCATGCACCCCACATGCATGAGTACAACCCTTCAAGCTGGTGGGGGCAGTGTTATGGTTTGGGGCATGTTTTCCTGGCATGATTTGGGCCCTTTAATTCATGTGGAACAACGTCTGAATAGCACAACATACCTAAGTATCGTTGCTGATCAAGTTCATCCTGTCATGTTGACGGCATATACCAATGGAGATGGCTTCTTCCAACAAGACAGTGCACCATGCCACGGTGCTCGTATTGTGTAGGAGTGGTTTCAAGAACATGAGGGAGACTTTGCCTTGCTTAGGTGGTCCCACAATCACCAGATCTCAATCCAATTGAGCATTTGTGGGATGAAGTTAAAAGAGCCATCAGGCAGCTGGTTCCACAACCATCAAATCTCACAGAACTGGACAGTGCTATTCATCAGGCATGGTGTCAGATTCCTCACATCACCTTTCAACATCTCGTGGAGTCAATGCCAAGAAGAATCGCTACAGTATTGAAGGCAAAAGATGGCCCAACGAAGTATTGATGGGGTGGTCATAATAATCTGGCCACTCAGTAATCTGATGGCTTTTCTTTACAAAGCCCTAGGCACAGAGAGGATTCCTCACCATCACTCAGCCCTGTTCTTTAGTTACACCCTTGAGTAGGGGTGAGCTGCAGCAGTAGTTGGCTCATACCAATATACCAACCTGACACATCCATAAATCAGACCCAAGTTTTCCTTCTTCCTTTATCAGGTTGTGTGGACCCCATGAAGTTTGAGGTAAAGTGTTGCTGCAAAAGATGTGGCAGTCTTAGAGGTTTTGCTCACTTGTTTATGTAGCTTATCTGTGCCTTCTGTGTCTGTCTAAGCTCAATCCTGAATATATCATTTCCATGATACAAAGGATTACTGTTGCTTTGGTCCATTTCTTGACATGGTGGATCTGACAATATGTATAACTCCAGTTTCATAGTTGCTTATGTTCCACAGTTAGGTGCTCATTCTTTATTAAGATTCACTTCAGAAAAAAAAATTCACTTCAGGATCTCCTTTTCAAACAGGACCTCCTTTCGGAACAGGACCTTCTTTTCTGCTGCAGCAGGTAGGGCTTTGCTCTGGAAGCTGAGGTCTGAATTATAGGGTTTTTGTTGGGACTTGCCAGAGACTCTTCATAGTGTGCTTATCTACCATGGATATCTCTAGCACCTTGGCTAGGCTGGATTATAGCATCTAAATGTCAGGGCTGCTCAAAACCTGGACTTGCAATAGAGCTCTCTCTTAATCAGAGCCTCACTCAAAACTGATAGCCTTCTAAGGTACCCAATAAATGGGTTGTAGCAATAGTCCCCAAAGAAGTACATGTTGTCTACAAAATCCAGAAGCTCATTAGTTGCTGTGTTTGTTTCTAAATATTAAGGAGTGAGAGATACAAAGAGTTGATCTTATGGAAGGATGAATTGGCATGATCAGACTATTCACCTGATCTGACCGACTCCTGAATCGTGATAGAATAAAACCTTCTACCCTCTGGCACATTTCCTTAGACCATCTCACTTCTTGTTTACCAAATATAATTAACATGACATCAATATAGACCAGCAAGATATAGTGTGGGAATGTTAAAATGATCAAAGTCTCTCTGTATTGTGAC
>NW_005871637.1:60735-116198 GCF_000147115.1 Myotis lucifugus
TTTAGTCAACCTTTACACCTGGTACATAGCTGTAATAGAGATACCACTTGGTTGAGTTTTCAGTTATCTGCCACAATCAGTGGATCATTGATCAGCTGTTTCCTGCACTGGGAATCAAGCCTAAAACCTGGGCATGTGCCCTGACCAGGAACTGAACCGTGACCTCCTGGTTCATGGGTCGACCCTCAACCACTGAGTCATACTGGCCGGGTTGTTTTGCTTTGTTTTTAATATAAACGTTTTTTAGGCAAGGTACCTTTCCTACTCTATGGAAAGATTTTCCTTCTCTGTGGAAAGAGTTATGAGGTGGACCTGGTTGCCAAGCTTCATCCTTAGCTGTAGCAGAGGTGAGAGCCCACCATCTCAATGTTAGCTGGACAGCTAATACTAAATTACTCAGGAGCAAAAGCAGTGCTTATTGCCAAGTAATCTGGCTGCTGTGAGCATCTCTGTGCTCTTGCTTTGAAGAAAGGACTAGGAGTCTGGAGGCAGGATTCTGGATTTGCCTCTGTTACAGTGGTTGGAGGCTCCTTCCCTCTCTCCCCAGCTATGCAGAAGCTAGCTGAAGAGGCAACCAGCCTGGGAGGCCCTTTCCTTTGACTGGGAGTCCTCAATCCTAGATACTTGGTGGCAGGAGATGGGGAAAGGACCAAACTTTTTGCATTTATTTTTCTTTCATAACTTCTCAGAGGCCATGCTGACATTCTTGAAGTGAGGACTAGGTGTTGGGTGAGATGAGTTTTCTGATGCTCCAACTAAGGATCTGAAGAATGTGTCAACCAGGAGCCTTTAGGTTTCATTTTTAGGCACAAAAGGCCCTTCCCTGCCCAGGTTCCATAGATCTGTGCCAGTGTGGTGCTGAAAATCAGTATATCCTCGGGAAAGCCTAGAATATGACAACTTGGGGATACAGGAGAATGCCCCAACTTACCAGCAAATAAAGGAATTTTTTTTAAACATCAGTATGAAATCTCTTAGACTCTCAGTGTATTAAAACTGAAGACCCACCAGGTAGGCTGATCTAAGACCCTCAGTTTATAGATAAGACTGAGGTCAAAAGAGGGGAGGGCCTTGCTCAGGATCACCCTGACTAGCCCCAAGTTCACCCACTGCCCTCACCACCAAGTGTTTGGATGTTAGCTAATACTAATACTAAATTACTCAGGAGCAAAAGCAGTGCTTATCGCCAAGTAATCTGGCTGCTGTGAGCATCTCTGTGCTCTTGCTTTGAAGAAAGGGCTAGTAAACCTTTAACACCTGGCACAATAGCTGTAATTACAAACTCTCCTTTTCTTGTTCTTGCTGCCCCTCAGAACTCATCTTTTAAATGTTGTGCCTGTATTCTTTTTCATCTAGTCCTACTGCCACTGCCCTAGTTAAAGTCTTTTTCTTTTGCCAAGATGGTGATGATGATAATAACAGCAGCAGCTACCATCGATTGAGTCCTTCCTCTTCATCAGACCCTATTCTAAACGTTGTAAGTATGGACACTTAAATGTAGCAGCCCTTTGAGGGAGATACTAGTATCACTTCCATTTTATAGGTGAAGAAATGGAGGCACAGAAGTTAAGCACAAGGTCATAGAGCTGGTAAGTAGTGGAGCAGATTTGAATTTGGGCAATGTGACTCTGAAGTGCATGCTCTCAACTATTTTATTATACTTTTTTAGCGTATATTAGCATAATGGATGACATTATTACCCCACTAGAGGCCCGGTGCACAAAAATTTGTGCACTCGGGGGGGTGGGCAGGGGGGTCCCCCAGCCCGGCCTGTGACCTCTCGCAGTCTGGGACCCCTCGGGAGATAACGACCTGCTGGCTTAGGCCTGCTCCCGGGTGGCAGAGGGCATGCCCAATCCCTAGGTGCAGCCCCCGGTCAGGCTCAGAGTAGGGGTGGATCGGGGAGGGTTGCGATGCCACCCTCAGTCACGCTCAGGGTAGGGCCGATTGGGGGGTTGGGGCACCGCCCCCTGTCACACTCAAGGCAGGGTCGATGGGGAGGTTGCAGCGCCACCCCCTGTCACGCACAGAGCAGGGCCAATCAGGGCGTTGGGGCGCTGCCCCCTGTCACTCACAGAGCAGGGCCCATCAGGGGGGTTGGGGCTCCGTACCCTGTCACACACACAGCAGGGTCAATCAGGGGGTTGGGGAGCTCCCCCCTGTCACGCACAGAGCAGGGGGTTGAGGAGCTCCCCCCTGTCATGCACAGAGTAGGGCCGATAGGGGAGTTGGGGCACCGCCCCCTGTCACACACACAGCAGGACGGATCAGGGGGTTGGGGAGCTGCACCTTGTCACACTCAGGGCAGGGCCAATGGGGAGGTTATGGCTCTACCCCGTTACACACAGAGCAAGGCCCGTGGAGGGGGGTTGGGGCGCCACCCTCTATCACCCACAGAGCAGGGCGGATCAGGGGGTTGGGTGCCTCCACTGTCACACTCAGGGCAGGGCCGATGGAGAGGTTATGGCTCTACCCTGTCACACACAGAGCAGGGCCCGTGGCGGGGGGGCGGGGGGGGGTGCCGCACCCTGTCACACACAGAGTAGGGCAGATCAGGGGGGTTGGTGTGCTGCACCCTGTCACAGCAGAGCCGCAGGGCGATCAGGGGATTGGGGAGCTCCCCCCTATCAGGCACAGAGCAGGGCTGATCAGGGGGTTGGGGTGCCTTCCCCTGTCACGAACAGAGCAGGGCGGATAGGGAGGTTGTGGCCCTGCCCCCTGTCACAGCAGAGCCGCAGGGCGATCGGGATTGGGGAGCTTCCCCCTATCAGGCACAGAGCAGGGCTGATCAGGGGGTTGGTGTGCCGCACCCTGTCACATACAGAGCCGCAGGGCTGATCAGGGGGTTGGGGTGCCTTCCCCTGTCACGAACAAAGCAGGGCGGATAGGGAGGTTGTGGCCCTGCCCCCTATCACACACAGAGCTGCAGGGTGATCAGGGGGTTTGGGCGCCGCCCCCTGTCATGCTGATCCCGGTGCTGGGAGGCATATTACCCTTTTACTATATAGGATAGAGGCCTGGTGCATGAGTGGGGGCCGGCTGGTTTGCCCTGAAGGGTGTCCTGGATCAGGGTGGGGGTCCCCACTGGGATGCCTGGCCAGTCTGGCTGAGGAGCTGAGGGCTGTTTTCAGGCTGGTGGGTTGACTGAAGCTCCCAACCGCTCCTTTTTTTCTTTTTCTTTTTTATTCTGGGCCAGCTTTAGCTCTGAGGCCTCGGCTGTTGAAAGCCGGTTCCTGGCCTTTGTTTTTCCTTCTGTATTTGATACAATGTTGCGGTCGAGCTGGCTGAAGCCTGGCTGACTAACACAGGTTTCTGGGGTTTTGTTTAGCTTCTATATTTGCAACATAGTTGCTTAAAGTTGCAGCTGAGAGGCCGGCAAGTGAGGCGGGGAACGTTGGAGTTCGCCAGTCACTGGAGCAAGCAAGCCTCCCTGTTCACTTTAGTGCATGGCTGCCAGCCACCATCTTGGCTGACAGTTAATTTGCATAAGGATATGCTGATTAGCCAATGGGAAGGGTAGCGGTCGTACGCTAATTACCATGTTTCTCTTTTATTAGTGTAGATTTTACAAACCAAGAAACTGAGTTTTGGTAAGATTAAGGTAGTTCATAAGTCTAGTAAGGAGCAGAGTTGGTTCTCAAACCAAAATACTTGCTCTTAAATACTAGTGATACATTCTCCTTGTCATAATAATTTCCGCACATCAAATTGACTAAACCTAAATTTCCAACAGGAGAGACAAATAAGCTGTACTTTTAACAAACAAGTCTAAAGACCACTGCTATGTTGATGTCCAAACCTTTAACACAGACAGCTGGGGGATGAGGACATGTGCTGGGGGGTGGGAGCAGCCAGGGAGAGGTTAATTGGGGAAAAAGGAGACATATGTAATACTTTAAACAATAAATAATTTGAATTAAACATATATTTATTATTATTGATTTCAGGGAGAGGGAGAGAGAGAGAAACATCAGTGATGAGAGAGAATCATTGATTGGCTGCCTCCTGCATGCCCCTTACTGGGGATTGGCCCAGCAACCCAGGCATGTGCCCTTTACCGGAATCGAACCCAAGATCCTTAAGTCTGAGGCCACTGAGCCAAATCGGCTAAGGCACCTGTAAAGAATTTTTATAAAAATTTATTTGAGTCAAAAAGAGGATACACCCGAAAGCAAGATCTCAACAGCCTGAGCTCCATGCTTCCAAGAATAGCAGTGAGCAGCCCCTTTTTATGAAGGTAAGGAAGATTTCGTAAGGGTGGGAGGAAGCCCTGCAGGAATGGGATTACAGGGCAGTTGAGATTATGTACTTAAGGGTCTGAAAGGGGGCATTTCAAAGGTGTGTTAGCCTAGATGCACAGAAACAGTGGATGGGGCTTGCTTATGAGAAGTTATATGCTTAGAGCGAGTCTGAAAAGGGAGGTGGGGCAGCCTCTAGTTGCCATGGCAGCTATTGCTCTTAGTGATACAAAAGGCAGGCCTGGCTTGCCCAGCCCTCCAGACAACAGCATTTCCACATCATCCTGAGTCCTGAATATTTAAAAACTGTCTCTAACACTAGTGTAAGTCAGCAGTGTTACTTCTGGAAAACACTGCATTCAGTGCTCTGTGCTGCAAGGTGTACACTCTCTAAAGACAATGTTCTTTATCTAAAACATCTTTACCCCCTACCTTGGAGCACCAAGTGCCCATTCTCCTCCCCACTGGGATAATCTGGTTTAACTGCCTCCATTGCTTTCTAGACACAAAGTCCCATTCAGAGGTTATCTTAGGGGCAGCCTCCTTCTCACACCAGGCTCCCTCCTGGCCCACTCAGCTCCCTCTCTCAGACCCAGAAACAGGAAGAATTGTTTATTGCTCCGTATGGGCTAGAGAATCCATATTGTCTGTAAGAAGAAAATTAGGCTACCCTCCAAGGAGGTGGCCTCCAGAAAGCTTTGATTTCCCCTGGTGAGTCAACACAAACAATAAATGTCATAAATTAGTTGCTCAATAAGTTATTGTGCTACATTAAATGCCCATAAGTTCTCTTTCAGTTAAAGTATCTTTTGATAGAGTAAAAGTGGAGTGAGAACTAGAGAACTAGTCTCTTGAGGAGGAGTGTGCTGGGAAGGGTACATTTGTGGTGGCCCCTGATGGTTATGGAGTTCACCTGGCGAAGAAGTGAGGCGGCTATGATATGCTCGGTGCTAAAACCCAGGGTCTGAGTCGGGCCAGAGACTTCCCAACCCGTACCATGCTGCTGGGCCCTAACCCTCCGCATCGCCAGGGTTTAAGAAGCGGGTTCCGGTGAGCTCAGAGCCTGGAGGGACCAATGCCCTCTTGTCAGCCGGGTGGAACGTTTGGTCGAGGTGGAACCTGCAAAATGACAATATGCACTGAACCACCAGATGTCCCCCTGCTTCTCTGGGGGAACCCATGTTCTGGGAGTAGGGCTGGGGCCACTACCCTACAGTAAGACCTTGTCATTTATATTGTGATTCCTGTGGGTGTAAACTATATCGAGTTAAAGAAAGAAAAGGAAAGGGGATGGGAAAGACATGGCAAGGTAGAGGAAGGCAGGGAAAGGCGAGTCTGCTTTGGAGAAGATCGTCCGCCATTACCTGCCCGTTTAGGAATGCATGATCAGATGACCCTGTGAGGTCACTTTTTTGTCCACAAAGCTCATATGTTCTTCCTCTGGGACTCCCAAAGCCTGATGATTCTTGGCACCTCTAAAAAGCAAAGGGCCAGAATAATATTTTTATTTCGTCCAATGAAAAGTCTGAATTTATAGCCTTATTCCCAGAACCATTTTGTAGGAAATCAAATTAAGATAAACAGACAGCATTCCTGACTCAGTCTAATAATTTCTTCCACTTATACTGCAAATACTCCTCCCTGCCTTTTTCCTCCTTATCTCTCGGATGCAGAGCCCCGTCTCACATCCTATAGTCACCTCCTCAGAGTGGAGGCTGGTGCAAAAAAGCCCTGAATTAGGGAACCAGGGCTCTAGTCCCAGATCGACCACCTGCTGGGTTACCTCCAGGAAATAGAACCACTAGTGGGCCCGAGTTTCCCCATCTAGGAAGGAAAGGTTGCACTGAATATTTCACAGGAAAAAAATCAGCACACACATTTTGGGGAGGGGGTCAATTAAAATTCTACCCACACAACTAAAATTAGTTTTAAGTGTTCAGAGGCGACTGGAGTAAGTAATTTCCAAGACTGTACTCAGACCTCATTTCCATAATTTCTAGACTTGGAGAGTGAAAGTGGAGGTAGAATGGGAGGATGGCAGTGGACTTCTTTTTGCAGCAGGGTCCCCACAGCAGCCCTCTCGCATCCGCTGCCCTTTTTGACGAAAAGGAGTGTGTCTCACACATGTCTCCTGAGCTGTTTCCGATGGCTGCAGAGAAAGTGGGGCCCCTTGCTAAGGATGCAGAAGGCTAGGAGGGGAGTGGGCAGCCTCAGAACTCGGCCCCACACTATTGGAGCCAACTCCTCCAGGAAGGAGAAGGAAAGGGGTACAGGAGTTAGCATGGATCCAGTGCCACCTGCTAGGTGCACTTATGGCAGTGATGGTGAACCTATGACACGTGTGTCAGAGGTGACACGCGTGTCAGAGGTGACACGCAACTCATTTTTTGGTTGATTTTTCTTTGTTAAATGGCATTTAAATATATAAAATAAATATAAAAAATATAAGTCTTTGTTTTACTATGGTTGCAAATATAAAAAAATTTCTATATGTGACGTGGCACCAGTGTTAAGTTAGGGTTTTTCAAAATGCTGACACGCCGAGCTCAAAAGGTTCGCCATCACTGACTTATGGTGTCTCAAAGGAGCCCCTGTTACAGAGTAGGAAAATTTTTAGGCCTGCTTAATTATCTAGCCACCTCAGCAGCTTGACAGCCTATACAACGTTTCTAGGAACTGAGCTCCCACACCTGAGCAATGGCCCACAAAGAACAGATCAGCACTCCTGGGCAACAGGCCCATAAAGAACAGACCGATCAAAATTAAGAATAGTCCTTACCTTTAAGTTACCCAGAAATGAATAACAGGAGGAGGATGAATAGCTTGGCTAAAACTACACAATTAGCTTTTGTAACTTGGCTTTGCTTGCTATGGGAACCTGAACACGGATGTAGTTGTCCCCTTTAAATATTGGACACTGCAGATGGTCGTGGCTGCTTCCTCTCGGGCTTCCCGAGTGGAGGAGCGGACACTGGCCAGTCAATAAAGGCTCTCTAAATTTTAATCAGCCTGGAGTTCTGATCATTCTGTCGCTTGCACTCCACAACACCCTATGACTTCGTAGATAGGTCTAAGCGACCCTTCAGGTAAGAAAAATTCGGAACAGAGAAAGGAAGCAAGTTGGTCCCAGGCATCAAATGGTGGATCCAAGAGCCAATCTGTGGGTGGTTAGTGAGCTGGGTGTCGGGATCATAGCCCCTGTGTGGGCAGTCGGGTCATGTGCACTCAGTTATTTCTGCTTCAATAGGACTAACCAGGGTTCTCTTTCTGGAACTTGGGAAGCAAAGAATGTGGTTAAGAATAATCAGAACAACCTTTGGAATGAGTGAAAGCGAACTGAGTGTTAGTTCTGGGCCAGCTATTTCCTCCTCTAGTATTTCACTTAATCCTCGCAGCTGTATGGCCTGGTAGGCAGGACAGACGTGACTCCCATCCTACAAGAGCTCAGGCTTAGCGAGGGTCGGCGGGCCGTTCAGGGCCAGCCCTTCTCACTCGCTCGCTGGCCCCACTCCCATCATGGGGCCTTCTGGTCACACTTGCCAAACAGCTCACTGTCTCACGTGAGTTCCTTGAGCATAGGACCCTGTGTAAGTCCTCTCCCTCCTGCATCTGGCCCAGCGTGGGTGCAGAGGTGATGCTCAGAGCCAGAGCACGAGTGTTTTCCAAACCATAGTAAAATATTTGAAGTTGTGAACTTCCCCCACCCCAGCCCAAGCCTCTCTCTTTTCCATGTGTATGTGCCCGTGTACCAGAGTTGCTCCCGACAGCTAAGTGGGAAAACAAGTCTTTCCCTTTAGCAGGAAATCATACCTCAGTGGGGTGCTAGGTAAGAGCACTGTGCTAGGAGTCCAGTACCAGAACAACCACAACCCTCTGGTTTCCCCATTGGTGTAAGCTGCAGGCCTCTACAGGGCCTAAGGGCTCCAACCCTTTTATGGGTGGGGCTCCCAATACATCCCAGGGGCAGGGCCCAGAAGGAATTCTTGTTTAGCCTTGTCATCCACAAGCTGCCCCACACAGGCCCTGTCTCTGTGGTCTTTCCTGCTTTTCTACTTAAAAATGGTCCTCACTCAGCTTTGATCAGATGAAAGGGACACATGCTGCTGCAACTTGCTGGTCAGAGGCTGTCACTGCAAACTCTTGCCTGCTGGTCACAGGTGAGTTTTACCCAGTCCTGTGGGGGTACCTACAGAATGTAAACTCCATGAGAGCAGGAACGATGCCGCCCTTGATCATTAATTTATCTCTTGAACGGCATTGAATGTTTCTGGAAGGAAGGAAGGAAGGGAGGGAGGGAGGGAGGGAGGGAGGGAAGGAAGATAGGGGATGAGTGGAGATGGTTCCTGCCATCTAGAGCCAACAGGCTAGTTGAGGAGAAAGGAGGCACACACAAAGGTAAATAATAACTGAAGGACCAGGTTACCATACAGAGCAAAAGTATAAGGTGTTGCAAGACAGCATGTGTTCAGGCCAAATTTGTGTGTAGCCAGTAAGGGCTGCAGGAACACAGTGTGACTCTGGGAACAGCAGGAAGGCACTGCAGGTCAAGGCAGAGGCAGACTCCACCCCTGCAGTCTCAGTGTTGGAAATGAGCAAGGCACGCTCAGGCTCTCCAACAGAGAAAAGGGAGCTCAGAGAGTCTGATAAACAGAGGCTCAGAAGTCCATCCTGTCGGCTCCGGTTGGGAGTTCCTGGGATGTGTGGTTTGCAAATACTGATGCTCACCTTGACCCCACAGCTCCCAGAGAAACCTGCTCCTGGAGGCAGGCACAGTGTTTGCTCTCCACACTTTTCTCCAGCCAAGGGACAGTGACTCAGGACCCAGGAAACCGACGAGGACCAACTCAGCACCCACTAGTGGAGTAGCACTCACTGGTGGGCTGAGCCTCAAAGGAAATATAGGAGGAGGAAGACGGGCCCCAGCCTTCCGGGGCTTAAGTAGGAGATACAAAAAAACCGGTGAAACTTCACGTCCTCAGAAATTTTATGTATTAGAATACTAATGGAACTTGGAATGATATTAGGTGCCCTTAACTGCCCTGTTTTCATGAGGAGTTCATTTCAACCCGGGGGGGGAATAACAGAATTTCATCTCATTAGAATCAACTGTAGTTACATCAGGGCTCTGCTTATTTTGTTTCTTCTTTTTTTATATATAATTCTTTATTGCTGAAAGTTTTACATATGTCTCCCTTTTCCCCTCATTGACCCCCACCTCCAGCCTGCCTGCTTATTTTTCCTTTCTTTCTTTCTTTCTTTCTTTCTTTCTTTCTTTCTTTCTTTCTTTCTTTCTTTCTTTCTTGCTTTCTTTCTTTCTTTCTTTCTTTCTTTCTTTCTTTCCTTTATTTCCTTTATTTCTTTATTTCTTTATTTCTTTTATTCTTTTATTTCTTTATTTCTTTATTTCTTTCTTCTTTCTTCTTTCTTCTTTCTTTTTCTCCTCCTCCTCTTCCTCCTCCTCCTTCTATTTTTGTTAATCTCATCCAAGAATATTTTTCCCATTGGTTTTAGAGAGAGTAAAAGAGAGTAAGAAAGAGAAAAACAGTGTGAGAGAGAAACATCAATGTGAGAGAGACACATCGTTTGGTTGCCTACTGCACATGCCCCGACCGGGCAGGGGATCAAACCTGCAACCCAGGTACGTGCCTTTGACTAAGAATTCAACCCGAGACCCTTCAGTGCGAGGGTCGACACTCTCGCTGCTGAGCCACCCCAGCCTGCTTATTTTTCTTGACCCCAGGGATACCAAACTGTTGGACAGGCCTCCAGGGGGAAAGTTATCTCCAGCAAGTGGTCTGTAAACAGCTCCTCGTGAGCCTCTCTCCTAGACATGAGTTGCATAGTGTGGAGAAGGCCAGCTCATTGGCTTTAAAAATATCTGTCCCTGTTTGCTCTGACACAGAGTCTCCACTGAGCAGGCGAGGGACTGGGTCCTGGAGAGGAGGTGACTTTCCCAGGCCATGCAGTGAGTTAGGCTGGGCGTAGAGGCCACCCTTCCTGACTAATGCCTGGAGCTGGTTGGTCCTCTCTTCCTGCTGATACCCCTTAGAACAGAAGTCAGACCTTGTGAATTGGTGACTGGAGCACAGAGTTTCCTCTGCAGCGGTTCTCAATCTGTGGGTCGCGAACAATGAAAATACATCCTACATATCAGATATTTACATTATGATTCATAACAGTAGCAACATTACAGTTATGAAGTAGCAACGAAAATCATTTTATGGTTGGGGGTCACCACAACATGAGGAACTGTATTAAAGGTCGCAGCATTAGGAAGGTTGAGAACCACTGCTTATGCAGTGGATCTCAACCTCTGGGTTGCGACCCCTTTGGGGTCGAACGACCCTTTCACAGGGGTCGCCTAAGACCATCGGAAAACACATATATAATTACATATTGTTTTTGTGATTAATCACTATGCTTTAATTATGTTCAATTTGTAACAATGAAATTGGGGGTCACCACAACATGAGGAACTGTATTAAAGGGTCGCGGCATTAGGAAGGTTGAGAACCACTGGCTTATGGGATGCTGATGTAGCCAGCCCACTTCAGCCATTTACTACATATTGATTGTGTGTCTATTATGGTCTGGGCACTCTTCTAGTATCTTGAGATTAATTTGCAAACAAAACAGACACAAGTCCCTACCTTCATGGTGCTGACATTCTAGTGTGTGTGTGTGTGTGGGGTGTGTGTGTGTGGGGGGGCAGATATAAAGCAATAAACATAATAAAGAAGCATGTGATATAGCATGTGAGAAGATGATACATGTCTGGAAAGAAGAAAGGAGAGCAGGGTAATGAGGATCAGTAGCTTGGGGTAGGAGTCATGTTCTTGTTAATGCTCTTGAAAACCATGAAGCTAAATTAGCTAATTGAGGGAGTTAATCTAGATGGGGGAGGGGGAGGGGAATGAGGCCTTTTTTCACAAAGATGGCACTGAAAGTGAAGAAGGAAGTTCCTTCCCCTCCCAAAGTCAAAGCCAAAGCCAAAGCCAAAGCCAAAGCAAAGGCTTTGAAGGCAAAGAAAGCAGTGTTGAAAGGCGTCCACAGCCACATAAAAACGAAGATCTGCACGTCACCCACCTTCCAAATATCCTCGGAAGAGTGTCCCCAGGAGAAACAAGCTTGACCACTGGGCCATCATTGAGTTCCCCTGACCACCGACCGAGTCAGCTGTGAAGAAGATAGAGGACAACAAACCACTGGTGTTCATTGTGGATGTCAAGGCCAACAAGCACCAGATCAAACAGGCCGTGAAGAAGCTCTATGACATTGACGTGGCCAAGGTCATCACCCTGATCAGGCCTGATGGCGAGAAGAAGGCATATTTTGACTGGTTCCTGACTATGAGGCTTTGGATGTTGCTAACAAAATTGGGATCATCTAAATTGAGTCCAGCTGGCTAATTCTAAATATAAAAATTTTAGGCTAAAAAAAATATATAGAGGTCTGAAGACTGAGCCCAACTTTCAAAGGTCAGATAAAAGGACAGCAGGCTGCATCAATGAGGCAGGACACTGAGAAGGAGTCAGTGAGTTAGAAAGGAAACCAGGACAGGGCAGGATTCTGGAAATCAAGTACAGAGGATTGAGAAGGAAAGAGTTCTCACCTTTGTCCAATGCCGCTGAGGACTGAGAATGATCACTGGAGTTGGCCATGAGGAGGTTATTGGTAATCTTATTGAGAAGGGTTTCTTAAGGGCATAGAGTCTGATTGGAGTAGGTTTCTCCCACACAAAAAGAGAAATGAATAAGTAGAGACTGAGTATAGGTAACTTCTTCAGGGAATTTTACTCTTAAGAAGAAATTAGTCAATAACTGGAGGAAGAATGATTGAGCAGAGAAGGGGGAAATGATGCAGAAAGCAAGGAGATAATTGCTGGTCACGATCTTTGAGTGGGTCAGGGGATGAGGGGGCTCCAGGGCACAGGTGATGGGCAGCCACATGCAGGAGCGCAGGCAGGTGACCCATCGTCTCCCCTGCCTTTGTCCACACCTCAGTTGCTTTTCCTGGCTCATTCTGGCCATAGTAGTATCTACACCTACAGCAAAAAGGGAAAACCCATGAGCTACAGACTTGGGACTTAAAATGAGGCCTAAGAATAAAATAATAATCTGAGATAGGACTCAAGCAAAATATGTAATGCCTTTGACCAAAAAAAAGTACTTTATTTTAAAAATCAACCTATTGGGAGCATGGCTATCTAAAAGATGCTCTGTATCATCAGTGTAGAAAATATGCTCCACTTCACCCAAGAAATGAGGAAAAGACGCTTTCATGATTTTTCCTTTGACGATGATGCTTCTAATCAAGAAAGGCAAATAAAATCTGCAAGATATCCCTCTTTTGTGTGTGTGTGTCTAGTTGACAAATAAGAGATAAGTATTCATAAGTGTGTGGTGAAACAGGCATTCTCTTCAAACAAGGGGGAGGGTGAAAATTGGTTCAAGATTTTTGGGACACAATCTGGCTATATTGAAAGTAAACATCTCTCTTCCCACTGTCTGTAGCTGGTGTCTTTTTGGAAAGTACTTCCTAGTACAGGGTTGATCTCCTGGGCCTCCAAATATGCAAGACCACAGAGTTCAAACAGTACCAGCCACCTGAATTCCCTGCAAAAGAGGGAGAGCAACCTGTGGAATCAAGAGGGCTCTAGGAAGCTGAGCTCACACCCTTCCTAGGAAACTGAGATAAATTATAAATGGCTACATCCTGATACAATTCCTGGAACTGGCTCTGCGTCACTGAACTCTCTACTGATAAATAAAATTTTCACCTAGCAATAGTCATAAGCCATTAGTCATATATAGTACAGAGTAAGTGAGCTTGCCAGCACTAATCACAGCTCTTTCAAAACAACTTGCATAACTCTCCCTTTGGGAGTCCCCCTTTTTCTGTCTTTATACATTCTGTCTCTCTTTCCTCCTTGGAACACAGCTGGGTTTTTACCCAAATCTGTGTCACCCAATTGCAATTCCTAAGACCCCCAAAAAAGCTTCTGTTTGCCTTGAGTTCTTGGTCAAAATTGATTGACAACTCCTCTCTTCAGAGACCTCAGACCAGAGGTCAAGGGCAGGCTGAAGAACAGAACCATGCTTTCCTCCCCCTCCTCTCAGGTGCCACTCCAAACTCTCCACTTACACCGTTCTCTTCACTGGCCCCCTTGCTACAAGCAAAGCAGCTCTTGTGAATGAGTTCATCAGACACAGCCCCACTCTGAATTCTATACTGTGTTACCTTCTGCATGTAACTACAGAGAAACATTCAATTTTAGCGGTGATTTTATCTGGGTGGGTGGCATTTTAAAAATCTCCTTTTGTGCTCTTAGGTATTTTTCTAATTTTTTATAATTAATGCTTATAATTTTTGTAACCATACAAAAATGTTATTGGGGAGAAACCTCTGTCCTTCCAGTGTGTTTGTTAAAAGATGCTTTTAAAAATAAAATTTCAGCTCAGCCACCATGGCTCAGTGATTGAGCGCCAACCTATGACCCAGGAGGATACAATTTGATTCCCTGTCAGGGCACATCCCCAGGTTTTGGGCTTGATCCCCAGTGTGGGGTGTGCAGGAGGCAGCCAATCAATGATTCTCATCATTGATGTTTCTATCTATCTCGCCCCCCTCTCCTTTCTCTCTGAAATAAATTAAAAAATAAATAAATAAAATATTTGTTCACAATATTTAACATCTTCCTTTTAAAAACTTGCATTTTGTCCAGATACTAGGATATGAAGTAGTTTTTTATCTGTCTAAAGTTCGGCAAGCATCTGATCATGTTGCTCCATTGCTTAACATTAAAAAAAAAGATTTATAAAAAATATAGTTTCATTGATTTCAGAGAGGAAGGAAAAGGTAGAGAGAGATAGAAACATCAATGCTATGAGAGAATCATTGATCTGCTGCCTCCTACATGTCCCACACTGAGAATCGAGCCTGCAACCCAGGCATGTGCCCTGGTCCAGAATCAAACCCAGGACTCTTCAGTCCTCAGGCTGAGACTCTATCCACTGAGCCAAACCAGCTAGGGCTAAAACACACACACACACCACCACCACCACCACCACCACCACCAAAAAACAAAACCTTTTAACTGATTTTTTTGAAAGAGGAAAGCAGAGAGAGAGAAAAACATCAATCAGCTACCTCCTGCATGCCCCCTACCTGCCTCCTGCATGCCCCCTACTGAGGATGGAGTCCACAATCTGGGCATGTGCCCCAAGAGGGAATTGAATCTGCAACCTTTCAGTGCACAGGATGATGCCCAACCAACTGAGCAACACATGCCAAGGCCATTGCTTAACATTTTTACCTTCTTCACCAGCTCCCAGAGAGAATCCTAGTTCTTTAACTTGCCTCATTCCAGACCCTTCATGATCTGACTGCTGCTGCTTCCCGCTCCAGTTCTGCTTGCAAGCTTGTCCCTTCCCATGGGATTTAGTTATACCTGAACTGCTTCGAGTTCCCTAAACACAGAATGCACTCGCAACTTCACTCCTTTGTTTTTGGTCTTCCAGCTGCTCAGAATTTTCTCTCCCTTTCCACCTGGCAAATTCCTATTCACACTCTAAAACCCATTTCAGATCAGTCACTTCCACTGGAAAGTGCTGTTGCTCTCTTTTTGGCACACTTCTGTATCCGCCTTTGTCGTGTTGGATTATTTTGCTCATCTTTGTGTACTCAGACAGGACCTGCACATGGTAAGTATTTTGTAAGTATTAGTTGAATGGTGGCTGGTTTATTCATTCCACAAATGCCCTTGGAATGCCCACTGTGTGCTGAGCACAGTGCTAGTTTCCTGGGATTCTACATTAACAAGGCACCGACCTTGCTCATAGTCCAGTGGGGTAGCCAGAGAGAAGCACGTAATATTACAATGACGATATACTGGCAACTCTTTCACCTTTTCTCATTCTTCTTTTTCTCCCTTAATTGGCCATAACTTGAAAGCGTAATTCATATTTACCTCTTGGCTCAATTGTTTTTCAAAAGAATTTTCCATTTACTACACTTCATTTCTGAAAGTGTTTAATAGAATTGTTTCTATTTCTGTCTTTACCCTAGTATGAGGAAGAATATTTGAACAGTCAAAATAGCCTTTCCCCCACCCCTCTCCTCCCCCCTCCAACCCCACACAAACCATTGTTGCTTCTCAAGCCAGTGAGCACTCTATGACTGGAGGCATGCATGTCAGGACCAGTGACCACAGGTGTGCTTGGGGGAGGGTGGAAGAGAGATGGAAGTGAAAAAAGGATTGGTTGAAGTCTATGACCTTGAAGGGCTTTCCAATCCTGATTCTAAGACAAGGCAAACTTAAGCTCAGATCATGAGGCCGAACTCCTAACATGCTGTCATCACAGTGCAAACCCTTGTGGGAGAAAAACAAGATGCTCTTCATTTCCTCCTGGCACCGAGTAGGGCCTGACTTGAGTTATGGGTGATTTTTTCCATGGTACGTTTCTAGTTCTCACATCTGTGCACTCTCCTTGAGGGAGGGAAAGTGGAAGATACTGGGCCAGGAGAAAGATAGCCAAAATTCTTCCCAGTGAACGTCTTGCCCCACCTCTGCACCAGCCTTCCCTGTTGGAATTTCTCTGGACCAAGCCAGCCACTAGCCATCACATGAATGACAGAGGAGCTATGGGTGTGGCCAACTATTTAGGAAGTCAGGAAAAGGAGGAGTTGGGGGAGAGGTGAGTCGTGGGATCCAACACCCAGGCTGCTGTATGGACAGCAGCTTCTCTGGGACCTGTGTTCTCTAGAAGACAGGAGAAAGGATGATCACGCCAGGAGACCCAGCCCAGACAGAACCTGAAGGCTGCAGAGGGTGAGTGGCTCTTTGTCAAGCTTTCCATGTCAGGGACAAGGGAAAGCAAGGGTTCTTGGCCTTTTGGGGCATCTACAAGGAGTGACTGTGTCTGCCTGGGACAGAAGTCAGGAAACCCGAGCTCTGCTCTTGCCAGGTTACTACCAAACTGTGTGATCTTGGGTAAATCACCAGTCTTTTCTGGGCCTGTTTTTTCATCTGTAAAATAAGGAATTGGCCAAGGGAGACTAATAACAAGAGCTAGCCTTTATATAGTGCTTGCCAGTTGAACTTTCCTGAATAGCATCTCATTTGGTCCTCAGGGCAGTCCTTAGTTGGAGGGATGCTTGTCACATTTTATAGAGGGAATCTAGAGTGCAGTGGGTGAGCAACTCAGTTGGTGTGAAGCCAGCCTGGACCTGTAATCCTGGTCTCCTGAGGACAGTTCTGGCCTCTGTGAACATGTTATTCCCTGGAGGTCTGGACTCTGAAGAGCCCCAGCTCTTGTCAGGACTTCGTCTCCGTCGGTGCTGCCCTCCCCCGCCCCCCATGCCCTCATCCACTACCTGTCACCAGCTGTTTCAGTCTCTTCTCCATCCCTTCCCAGAATTACCTTCTCATTCTGCAGGCTGACACTAATATTTCTGAGAAGAGGGAGGTGAACCCCAAATACCCCACCTCCACCCTCCTGGGTTAATTAGCACTTTTATGCAGTGAATTTTCCAGAGTTCTCTCTGCTTTCTGGAATGTCTTCCTGTGAGGTCTTTCGAGGTCAAGAAAGAGTGAGAACTGATGAACCCTCAGGGCAGCGGTTCGTTTCTGCAGATGTGACCCAGTACTATGGGTCACAAACATCCAGGGTGTTGGTTAAATGTGCAGATTCTTGGGTCCCACCCCAAAGTTGCATTTTAGCAAACTTTCCCTGTTTCTGACAAGCACACATCAGACAGCTTGGGAACCACTATTCTTTGTTATTGTTTTCTTTTCTTACCTTTTTTTTGGGGGGGGGGGCGGGGCAGGGGTGGTGGGACCACTATTCTCTAGCAGACCACTGCTCTGCTGCAGAGGCTGTGGAGAGATTTCCTAATAGTCACTCAGTATCCTTATTTTACTGGAGTAAGCCTTTCCTGATGACGGTGGATTATTAATTTTAAATTAGACTTCAGGATTTAGGTTGGTTATATTTTAGTTTGAGTTTTGCATCTCTATAAGTTAAATTTGTCTAGAATTTTTTTTGTACACTAGCTTTGCAAAATAAGTTGTAAATCTTACTATTATTTTCTACTAGAGCCCCAGTGCACAAATTCGTGCACGGGTGGGGTCCCTCTGGGTGGCCTGCAGGGATCGGGCCAAAACCCTCATTCCAATGCCACCTGCAGCTCCTACCTGCTGTTCCCGCTCATCCCAGCCCCACTGTGCCTGCCGCGGGCTTGCACCCAATCAGTCCCATGAGCCCTGTGTCTGGCACCCTCCCAAGGGGAGTGGCCTGTGGAATTGGGCCGGGGAGGGACCACAGGAGGGCTCCAGGGCATGTCCGGCCCATCTCACTCAGTCCCGATCAGCCAGACCCCAGATGCTCCTACCAGTCAGAGCATCTGCTCCCTGGTGGTCAGTGCACTTCATAGAGACTAGTCGATCAGTTGACTGCCTGTCCCTGGTGGTCAGTGCACATCATAGCGAGCTGTTGAGCAGCCTTAGCATATCATTAGCAATTACGTTTTGATTGGTTGTTCGGTTTTTCTGTCATTTGGTCTGTTTGCCTTTTATTATATAGGACTAGAGGCCCAGTGCATGAAAACTCATGCACTGGAGTGGGGGTCCTCAGTCCGGTCTGCCCCCTCTCACAGTTTGAGAGCCCTCAGGGGTGGGAGGCAACCCAGCAATCAGGGGAAGGCGATGCCCCCATCAGAACTCTGCTGCTGCCACTGTCAGCAGCACAAGCCTCGGGCGGCCCTAGGTGGCTGGGCAGCCAACAGCCGAGGCTTGCCTGTGCCTTGGGCCAGCTCTGAGCGGCTGGGCAGCCACCATCCGAGGCTTGCCTGCGCCTCGGGCTGGCCCTGGGCAGCTGGGGGACTGAGGGGACTGGGGGACTCTGGAGGCAGGTGCGCGGCAAGGCCAGGCCCGTCTAGGGGCAGGCCTGGCCTTGTCACATGCCTGCCACCCCGGCAGGGCTGAGGGGACTGGGCATTGCCATCTTGTGGCTGTGGGCGCTGCCATCTTTGAAGGCGTGGCAGTCAATTAGCATATTCCCTCCTTATTGGCTGTGGGCGCCCCCATCTTTTGCAATGGCGTGAGGGTCAATTAGCATATTCCCTCTTTATTAGATAGGATAGTCTGAGATAGTTTGATATTGGACTTATTCTTTGAAGATTAGATTGAACTCAGTTATAAAAACAAGGTAGGTCTAACATTATTTTAAGTGGTTGACATTTAACTGCCTTTCTAATTTCTTAAATGATTATTGGTAAGTTCAAGTTGTTACTTCTTGAGATTAGTTCATTTCTCTAAATTCACCAACATTTGCACTTGATGCTCTTATATTTCTGTAGCCCTACTTTTTCTTGAGTTCTATTGTCTTTGTTAATGATAATGTTTTTGTTTTGTTTGTTTCACTTTCTTTCTTTAATCATGATTTTCTATTTAGTCTTTTCAAAGAACCAACTTGTAGTTTTCCAAGTACAAGTCTTTTACCTCTTTGGTTGAGTTTATTCCTAAGTATCTTAATTTTTTTGTAAATGCAATTATTTGTTTAGTTTATCTTTCTTACAATTCATTATTGGTGTATAAAAATGCCTTTGATTTCTGGGTGAACTTGTAGTTTTCCAAGTACAAGTCTTTTACCTCTTTGGTTGAGTTTATTCCTAAGTATCTTAATTTTTTTGTAAATGCAATTATTTGTTTAGTTTATCTTTCTTACAATTCATTATTGGTGTATAAAAATGCCTTTGATTTCTGGGTGTTGAGTTTGTATCCTGCTACATTGCTGAATTCCTTTATTAAATCTAGTAGTTTTTTTGGTGGAGTCTTTAGGGTTTTCTATGTACTATATCATATCATCTGCAAATAATGAGAGTTTTACGTCCTCCTTTCAAATTTGGATGCCTTTTATTTTTTTCTTGTCTGATCTCTGTGGTTAGGACTTCCAGTACTATGTTGATTAAGAGTGGTGAAAGTGGACATCCCTGTCTTGTTCTTGCTCTTAGGGGAAATGGTTTTAGTTTTTTCCCACTCAATATGATGTTGGCTGTAGGTTTGTCATATATGGACTTTATTCTGTTGAGATATGATCCCTCTATTTTCACTTTGCTAGGAGTTTGGTGTTTTTTTTAAATAAAAAATGGGTGTTGGATTTTATAGAATGCTTTTTGTGTGTCTATTGATATGATTATGTGATTTTTGCCTTTCAATTTATGTGATGCATCACGTTTATTGATTTTCACATAT
Source organism: Myotis lucifugus (assembly GCF_000147115.1). NCBI lineage: Eukaryota > Metazoa > Chordata > Mammalia > Chiroptera > Vespertilionidae > Myotis > Myotis lucifugus. The sequence goes on from NW_005871637.1 coordinate 80,227, forward strand.
TGTATCAGCCTTCCATCCCTGGAATAAATCCTACTTGATCATGGTGCATGATCTTTTTAATATATTGCTGGAGCTGATTTGCTAATATTTTGTTGAGGATTTTAGCATCTATGTTCATTAGGGATATTGGCCTGTAGTTCTCTTTCTTTGAAGTGTCTTTATCTGGTTTTGGAATTAGAATAATGCTGGCCTCATAAAAAGAGCTTCGAAGTGTTCCTTCCTCTTGGATTTTTTGGAATAGTTTGAGGAAGATAGGTGTTAATTGTTCTTTGAAGGTTTGGTAAAACTCCCCTGTGAAGCCATCCAGACCAGGGCTTTTGTTTGCTGGGAGTTTTTTTTTTTTAATTACTGCTTGTATTTCATTAGTTGTTATTGGCCTATTCAGGTTTTCTGATTCTTCCTGATTCAGTTTTTGGAGATAGTATTTTTTTAGGAATTTGTCCATTTCATCCACATTGTCCAGCTTACTGGCATATAGTTGTTCATAGTATTTTCTTACAATCCTTTGTATTTCTGTGGTGTCAGGTGTTACTTTATCGCTTTCATTTCTGATTTTATTTGAATCCTCTTCTTTGTTTCTTGATGAATCTGGCTAAAGGTTTATCAATCTTGTTTATCTTTTCAAAGAACCAGCTCTTGATTTCATTGATTTTTTTGGTATTTTTTTTAGCCTCTTTGTCATTAATTTCTGTCATTAATTTATTATTTCCTTCCTTATACTTACTCTGGGCTTTTCTTATTGTTCTCTTTCTAATTCTTTAAGTTGTAGGGTTAAATCGTTTATTATTAATTTTTCTTATTTTTTGAGATAGGCCTTAGTTCTATGATCTTCCCTCTCAGGACTGCGTTTACTGTGTCTAATAGATTTTGGGTTGTTGTGTGTTCATTTTCATTTGTTTCCAGGAAGTTTTTTATTTATTTCTTATCCTCATTGGTAACCCATTCATTGTTTAGTAACATGCTGTTTAGCCTCCATGTGTTTGAATGTTTTTCAGTGTTTTTACCTGTAGTTGATTTCTAAATTATCCCATTGTGATCTGAGAAGATGCTTGATATGATTTCAATCTTCTTGAACTTGTAGAGACTGACTTTGTGTCCCAACATGTGGTCTATCTTTGGGAATGACCCATGTGCACTTGAGAAGAATGTATATTCTGCTGCTTTGGGGTGAAATGTTCTATAAATGTCAATTAAATCCATCTGATCCAGTGAGTCATTTAGATTCTCTGTTTCCTTATTAAGTTTTTGTCTGAAAGATCTATCCAGTGAAGTCACTGGGGTGTTAAAGTCCCCTACTATGACTGTATTGCTGTCAATCTCTCCCTTAAAGTCATCTAGAAGTTTTTATATATATTTAGGTGCTCCTGTATTGTGCATATATGTTTACCAGGGTTTACCTTTATTGGATTGATCCCCTTAATATTATGTAGTGACCTTTGTTGTTTCTTGTGATAGCCTTCATTTTGAAGTCTATTTTGTCAACTATGAGTATTGCTACCCCAGCTTTTTTTCATTTCCATTTGCATGGACAAATTTTTCCATCCCTTCACTCTCATCCTGTGTGAGTCTTTTGTTCTGAGGGGGGTCTTATAAACAGCATATAATTGACTCATGGTTTTGTATACACTTAGCTACCCTATTTTTTTATTGGAGTATTTAATCCATTTACATTTAAGGTTATTATTAACTAGAGGCCTGATGCACAAAATTCATGCAAGAGTAGGCTTTCCTTCCCCTGGCTGCCGGCACCGGCTTCCCTCTGGCACCCGGGACCCCAGCTTCCTGGCTTTGTCCAGAGGGTAGTCTGGAAAGACATCTGGAAGGATGTCTGGTCTAATTAGCATATTACACTTTTATTATTATAGATAGGTGCTTATTTATTGTCATTTTAATTCTTTTTTTAAAAAAAATATTTTTATTTATTTCAGAGAAGAAGGGAGAGGGAGAGAAACATCAATGATGAGAGAGAATCATCTATTGGTGCCTCCTGTATGCCCCCTACTGGGGATCAAGCCTGCAACCCAGGCATGTGCCCTGATCAGGATTTAACTGTGACCTTCTGGTTCATAGGTCAATGCTCAACCTCTGAGCCACACCAGCTGGGCCCATTTTAATTCTTTATGCCTATGTTTCTCTCTCTCTATATATTTCTTCTCATTACAGCAGTTCCTTTAGCATTTATTGCAGTGTTGGTTTGATGGTGATAAACACCTTTAGCCATTTTTTGTCTGGGGAGCTCTTTATTTCATCATCTATTTTGAATGATAGCCTTGCTGGAAAAGTCACTATCATTCTGTTAACTAAGTTCCCCAGTTAATCTCTCCCTACCCATCCTCCTCCCCTGCATTCCCTCTGAGATTCATCAGTCTGTTCCATGTTTCAATGTCTCTGGATCTATTTTATTCTTCAGCTTATTTTGTTCATTATATTCCACATGAGTGAGACCATGTGATACTTATCTTGCTCTGACTGGCTTATTTCACTTAGTATAATACTCCCCAGGTTCTTTCATGCTATCTCAAAGGGTAAGAGATCCTTCTTTTTTACCTCTGTTCAGATCACTGGATAGCTAGCTCACCTCTGAGGGTTTTAAACAGGTGATACCCTTGGGTTATTGTAGAATAAGTCTTGGACTTAGAGGGTCAAAACCTGAGGTCTGAGTCTTGGTGTAGCTTGTATTAGAAGTGTTCAAGCAGAGGGTGGAGGCTCTGGGGCATGATGGAAAAAACACTGGCCTTGGATTTGAACTCTGTGAATAACTTTTGCTGAATTACTCAACTGCTCTGAGCTTATTTCCTCCTTATAAAATGGCATAGTCCAACAGATTGTCATGTTATATTGTAAATCAGAAGATGCCTTAATCAGTAAGCCAAATTTATTTGGAGTCTTTTTCATTTCGCTAGTGCTAACAGGCCCAGAGGAAATATTGCTTCTCAAATTCTGGGGCCCAATATGGTGGAAGTCTTTCCTATTTATATGTTTTTCCGTTCTTTGTTTTCCAAATTTGGAATGAGACTTCTGGACCTTCTGAGAAAGAGGTCCTGTGTGCTGGGAAAGGGCCGTGAGACCACATCTCAAGGTCTGGCCTGGCACCAGCACTGACAACTCTGTCTGGGGCATAGTTTATGGCCTCTCTGGAATGGGAGTAATCTTATTTTTCTCTATTATTTAAGCAAGCAAATATTTACAGAAGCCGGAATAGCAGGGTTAAAATTTTAAACAGCAGTTTTTACCCAAGATGGAGGTTACTATGCTTCAGTCACAGAGACCAAAATAAGTAGTGGGTGGGAAGTATTTGGAAGACAGTATAGAGCTGAAAGTCATTGTCATCCTCTTAACAGCACTCTGGGAGCATGCCATTCTCCAACCTTATACCTATAGTTTACGGTTCATTTCACTGGGGCCCCATCATTCCAGAACCTGAAAAGACACAAGCCTGGGCCAAATGATGCTAGATGGAAGGAAGAGACAGGGTCTTAAAGACATAAAGAAACACCTGTGTGGAGGCGCCTCTTCCATGGCCCAAGTTGATTCAACCCCTTGGGAGGCCCGTGGCCCTAGTTAGAGGTCCTGGGACCACTGTAAGCCCGAGACCATCCCAAACTCATAAACCTGTCTCCTTTGTCTCTCAGTATCATGAGTATCATGAGTGCCAAGGAGGATGCTAAGTGGCTTCAGTGGGTGACACACCAGTTTGAGACCATTGCTGGAGAAGACCGGCAAGAATTCAAAACAGCCCTGAATGTGAAAGAGGCAAGTGTCCACTCCAGAAGTGGGGACTGTGTTTACAGAGGAAGACAATCTGGTTCCCAGGACACAGTGCCTCACAAGGAGGAAAAGGTCCCCTCTGGGTTCTCTGGGCTTGAGGCTTCACTTCTGAGCAGGCTTGGGTGAGGAGGAGAGTTGATGTTATGATGTAAGCCTCCTTCTAGGAAATGAGCTTCTCCCGCTGCCACATCCTTCCCAGTCTTCCCTCGATTTGGGGGGTCCTCTGCCAATCCCCATAACAACCTGCATACCTGACAGTGGTGACACTAGCAGAGAAAACAGCAGGACTGAGCCTGCAAATGCCAACTTCTCCCCAATTGTCCTCTGGGCTGGCATTCAGATGATGGCCTACGTCCTTGATAAGGGGGAGCCAATGAGCATTTGAATGCCCCTTTTTGGATCAGAGAGTTCCTCACTTGCTGGTACCTGGGACATTGCAAAGAACTCTAAATGCTCTGCCTCCTTCCATTGTAATTGTGGGGAAGAAAAAAAGACCTTCTGCCTGACAATACATTACCATGGTAACAGGAGGCTGTAAAATGTTTTAAGATAAAGGCCATTCAGGAAGGTAGAGAATGATAAGGCATTACTCAATGGATCCAGGGGGGAAAGAGTACCAATAAAGCCAAGGCAGGCTTGACTGTTCATAGCTGACTTCATGCTTCATGTGAACTCATGGTTTCTTTAGGTCAGAAACAGGAGCCCTGCAGGCTTCTCTCCCTGCCTTGAGGGAAGCATCCAGAGCACAGCATACTGGTAGCTGGGACACTGATCCAGCCCAGGTTTTCTTTTAATACCTGTCTTTCCCAGTGTCTAACACCAGGCCTGGCAAGCAGGGGCTATGCAGGACATGATTGTTGGATGGATGGATGTATGGATGGATGGATGGATGGATGGATGGATGAATGGGTGAATTGGCACTTAAGAACAATCCTAAGTGTAGGCCATAGGCAGCCAAAACAAGCAAAGGAAAAGGCAGGTGACATCTACTCTATAAGTTCTTCCTGGGTTCACTTATCCCTGGTGGTGACCCCAAAGGGGATGGAGAGGACCTGGGGGAGCCTGTAGGAGGACCCTAATTTGACCCTTTCCCCATGTGAAGTAAGAGGCCACCAGAGGTCTGGACTGCAAGGCTGATGGGGGTGATGGCAGAGAGCCTACACAAATGACCAGTCCGAGAGGCTAGAAGGGGGCCTGAGCCCCATACACAAGTCCGTCCTTGCTGCAGGGCTCCGAACAGTTCGTCCACTAGAGCCCAACCTTGCTCTCAGCAGGCAGGATGGGCCATGGACACTGCACCCTGGTGTGGCCTCATGGGCAGATATAAACTGGGTCCTGACTGAATCCCATCACCCCGAGGTGTACATATACACACACACACACACACACACACACACACACACACACACACGCTGAGTGAATTCAAAGCCCAGGCCCTGCAGCCACACTTGCCACACTTGTGTCTGTCTCCGCCCTTCTATGGCCACAGTCCTTCTTTGCTGAGCGGTTCTTCGCCCTGTTTGACTCGGATGGAAGTGGCACCATCACCCTGCAGGAGCTGCAGGAGGCACTGACCCTGCTCATCCACGGCAACCCCATGGACAAACTCAAATTCCTCTTCCAGGTGTATGACGTCGATGGTAAGGGCTCTTTGTAGGGGTCAGGGGGACTCCATGGGGGGGTGGGGAGGGGAGAGGGAATCAGCCCATCTCAGTGCTGTGCCCAACACAGGGCTGTTTTCTCCAGGCGAGGCTGATGGTTCTCCCTCTGTGGGTCCCCCTGCCCTATCGTTCTGTCTGGTCCCTGCCTCCTTTTTGTGGGTGGAGAGAAGGGGAGACTGGCCCCTGAGACAAATGCCCTTGATTCAACTCACCTGAGACCAGAGTTGTCCTTTGTCTTTTTCTCTGATTGGAAAAAAAAAATCTTTGTTACTTTTTTCTTGTAACAATAACACAAGCCTGCTATGAACATTTGAGATAGTACAAAATAGTTTAAAGAAAAAAGCAAAAATTACCCAGAACATTTCTCTATACTATCTTCTAACTGATCACACACACACACACACACACAGACACACATTTTTAACTAGATAGGATTATACTATACAGGCTACCTTTTATCACTATTTAACAATATGAACATTTGGTTCATGTGAGACTATATTGTTTTATAACATCATTTTTCATTGTAGTAAATATGCATAACATTAAATTTATCACTCTAATCATTTTAAGTGTACAATTCAGCAGCATTAAGTATATTCACATTGTTGGGCAAGCATCGCCACCATCCATCTCCAGAACTTTTCATTTTTCCCAACTGAAACCCTGGACCCATTAAACACTAACTCCCATCCTCTCCCTCCACCTGCCCTCATCCTTGGCAACCACCATTCTACTATCTGTCTTTAAAAATTTGACTATTCTAGGTATCTCATATAAGCGGAATCACATAATATTTGCCCTTTTGTGATTGGCTTATTTCATTTAGCATCATGACTTCAAGGTTTATCCATGAACTAGGTGACAAGATTTCATTTTTTAAAAAAAACTAAACAATATTCTATTGTCTGTATATACCACACTTTGTTTATTCATTCATCCATCAATGGATTCTTGAGTTTTTTTTACCTCTCAAATATTGTGAACAATGCTGAAATGAACATGAGTGTACAAATACCTCTTTGACATTCCAATTTTAATTCATTTGGCATATACCCAGAGATGGAATTGCTGGATCATAGGGAAATCCTATTTTTAATTTTTTGAGGAACCATACTCTTATCCATAGCAGTTGCACCATTTTACATACCCACTAGCACAAGGGTTCTAATTTCTTCACAGCCTTGCCAGCATTTTTTATTTTCATTTATAATAGCCATCCTGGTGAGTGTGAAGTGGTAACTCAATGTAGTTATAGCATCATTTTAAGTGGCTGTGTCATATGCCACTGTACATATGTGGTCCTATGTTCCATATAGCATAGCCCAGTACATAGTTAGGATCTCTGACTCTGAGGCCAGATTACTTAGGTTCAAATCTCAGCTCCACCAATAATTTGACCTTGAGCAAGTTACTTCACTTCTCTATGCCTCAATTTCTTCACCTATCACATGAGAATAATGATAATAATAATAGTACATTTCATGAAGTTGATCTGAGGATTATATTAGTTAACTTAGCTAACAGTACCTAGCATAGAATACACTCTGTTATTTATTATTATTTATTCAAACCTTATTATTGAAATTGTCTTCCCCCCTTCTTCTTGTGGGCGGCATTATAAATGAACATCCTGGTTTTTACATATTTGGTGACTTTGTAACCTAAGGGTTTCTGAAGGCCTGGAATCATCAGGGCAAAGGAAACTGGAATGGGAAAGAAGCATCCAATGAGACTGGAATGGTGGGTGAGGTCATACTGTGCAGGCCCTGGGGGCCATGTTTTGGAGTCTCAGTAGAATGAGCAATGGGAAACCATCAAACAGTGCTGAGCAGGGCAGTCACAGGGCTCGATTTCCATCCTGTAAAGCTCAACCTACCTGCAAATCTGCTGCTGGGCAAGGGTCTCTGGCCTGTGGGGTTTCTCTAGCTCCCATGCCCACCTGACTCAATCTAGCCAGACCTCATTCCTGGAACCCACTCCCCAAGTTGACTGGCCTGCCCACTCCATGGGCAGCTGACCACGCTGCTTCCTGGGCATCTTCCTCAGACCTCACTCCAGTCATCACAGCGCCCTCTTTACTGACTGCTTTCTGACCACCAAGCTGTGCTCATACCTGGGGATTTTCCAAAGACTTGAGGATGGAGCGGTTGTCCTGTAACAGGAAGAACACAGGCCTACATCATACTCAAGGTCTCTTGCAGACAGAGGTGGGGAGGAAGACCGAGGGCAGGGCAGGTGTAAGGAGGCTTGTAGTTTTACAGAAAGAGCTAGAGGGCATTCTCTTCCAGTGGCCCAAGTTTTCACTGAGAGCCAGGGAGGGATTGATTGGATGGGCACGGAGGCAAGAAGTGGTCTTTGCAGACAGCGGGAGCGTGGCCTTACGAGAGGTGCAGGAGAGGACTGTGGGCAAGTTGCAGGCCTTGTTGTGTCTGGGGATCAAACAATTCCTGCCCTCCTGGGTGACTGTCTTCAGCAATGTTCACTTAGCTGCCCTGGTACAGGAAAGAAGAAAACAGGTGGTTGGATTCACCCAGGGATGGGGTATTTTTAGGGTCAGTGGAATAGGACAGAGGGATGAGAAAGAAGAGTGTGTGCATGAGAATAATTGTGAAGGATAGACTCTGGATTTGCAAATGCCCAAGGAGAGAAGAGAGCTGGGTGGAGGAGAGGGTGTGAAGGGGTAAGGGAGGGACTGGTGCTCTGGATGTAGTCTGAAACCTGTTGCGCCGTGGCTCTTGACTAGGAAAGCTGAGGACAGGAGGTGCGGCTGGAGAGTGATGTGTTAGACTCTGCTCTGTAATGTGATTACAGACTTTGGCTTTGGCCCAAATGATGATCACAAAGCCAATAAGACTTTCCATTTATATGCAACCACCTTCTTTTACTGTGTTAAGTGCTTTATAATTAATTATCTCTCATCCTTGACGATAATTAATTCTGAAAAGGAGGATTTATTATCCCCATTTTCTTTTCTTTTTTTTTTTTTAAATATATTTTATTGATTTTTTACAGAAAGGAAGAGAGAGGGATAGAGAGTTAGAAACATCGATGAGAGAGAAACATTGATCAGCTGCCTCTTGCACACCTCCCTACTGGGGATGTGCCCGCAAGCAAGGTACATGCCCTTGGCCGGAATCGAACCTGGGACCTTTCAGTCCGCAGGCCGATGCTCTATTCACTGAGCCAAACCGGTCAGGGCAATCCCCATTTTCAAGATGAGCAAAATAGCATTCACTACTGTAAAGGTCTTACAGCTCACCATCACTCAGATAGTAAGGGACAGAGCTTGTTGCTACATGTGTGTCTATATCCAAAGCAGGCCAAGAAATCAGCAATCAAGGGTCTTGCAATTTTTGAAGAATGAAAATACATACGAAAAAAAAATGCTCCAAATACTCATCTCAGTTGGTAGTTTTGGCTTCCTTTTCACATTACTTTTAGCCACTCATATTCACATTAAGTCCACATGCTGTGGCCTCTCAGGACAACATGGTTGAGCAGAGCCTGCTGCAAGTTAGGGCACAACAGGGAACTCCCCCCTCACCACCACCTCATACACAGTTTGCCCGTGGATAATTGAGACTCTGAGCACGTAGCTTCTTATAGATTAAGCAAGTGAGTGTATCTTCTGGACAGTTGGTCTTGGTCATCGAATGATGCTTAATGAGGCGGCTGCAGATTCTTCAGCCAGGCAGGCACCGAGGCCAAAGCTTCTCCATGCTCGGGGAGGGGTTTGTCTCTGTTGAGCTTGGCAATAGAAAGCCATGGAGGGTTTGTGAGCCGAGGTGACACATGTCCTTTGACTGTCTGGTCTGTACCCCGAAAGGAAATTGGTTGGAGGAAGACTGAGGTAGGCGAGCAGGAAAAGTTCACTACTCTATGCAATGACTGAGCAGGGCAGAGGTGTCTGCAGGTACAGAGTGGGGTCCGGGCGCAGGCCCCCCACTTGGCGTCATCCCCTCCTGGGACAGGCAATGGCTCCATCGATGCCGACGAGCTGCGCACCGTGCTGCAGTCCTGCCTGCTGGAGAGCGCCATCTCGCTGTCGGAGGAGAAGCTGGACCAGCTGACGCTGGCGCTCTTCGAGTCTGCGGACAAGGACTGCAGCGGCGACATCACCTTTGAGGAGCTCCGAGATGAGCTGCAGCACTTCCCCGGCGTCATGGAGAACCTGACCATTAGGTACGCACAGCCCTTCTCCGGCGTGGGCACTGCATGTGTCCGGTTTAGACTCTGGGAGCGAAGAGCTGCCTGAACTTACTCACCAGAGATCCCTCAGTCCCGCCTCCCCCGCCTAGGGTCAGCCCGCCCACCCCAGGTCAGCCCCGCCCCGCCCCAGGTCAGCCCCGCCCCGCCCCAGGTCAGCCCCGCCCCGTCCCTGGTCAGCCCCGCCCACCCCAGGTCAGCCCCGCCCACCCAGGTCAGCCCCAACCCAACCTCGCTTAGCCCAGTTGTGCCCACTTTTTCTGCCGGGGACAGCTATAGTCATGCTTCCATTTCCTACCGTGTCTCTTCAGAATCTACTCACAGAAGTAAGCACCTACTAAGTGCTGGGCATTATTACAAATATACCAGTGCATTTTATAGCACTGGTATATTTGTAAAAGGAAATTAAAGTTGTAAAGAGATTAAAGTTACAAAAAAAATTAAAGGTATTTCACCTGAAGTAACATGCCTAGGACCACACAAGTGATTAGCAAAGGCAGTCAGGTATTCAATTTGGTTGAACAGCTACTATGTACCAGACACTGTTCTGGAAAAAGGCAGTCCCTGCTGGGCTGCATCCCAGAGGGAGAGAACGTCATTTATACCAATAAACAAACACATAAAGTAGAGAAGCAGAAATGTAATAAGGGCTGTGGAGTAATAATATACATCGGGTGTAGACTCAAGTTGGTCCCAAGCTCTGAATAAATAGTGCCCGTTTTTAGTTTATTCTTTTTGTGTATTAACTTTTTTGTGGGTTATTTACTACTGCACATCTCAGAGTCTTCCATCCTTTTCAATTGCTGGGTTTTCTTTTTTTCAATTGGGAAGTAAGGAGAGGTAATAAAAATAGTCACAGATGTGGCATCAGACAGAGCGAAGCTCCATCCCAGCTCCACCTCGCTGTGTGACCCGAAGCAGTGGCTTGTGTTTCTTACAGTAAAAGGAAGCTTGCTTGCCGCCAGGCTCCAGAGAGTTGATGGGCTGCAGCGGGAGTGGGTCTCTAGGTTCCGATCCCGGGGTCCCCATCACAACCCCGGTGGATTCCTCCCTCCCCAGCCTGCCCCACTCCGTCCTTCTGAGTGGAGCCCCTCTCTTGCAGTGCTGCCCACTGGCTGAAGCCCCCTGCCACCAAACGGCACCCACCCCGTCCTCGCCCACTGACCTCTGCCTACTGGCACAATCACCGCAGCCAGCTACTCTGCCTGGCCGCCTACGCGGGCCTCCATGTGCTGCTCTTCGCCCTGGCAGCTAATGCGCACCGGGCCCTCGGCATCAGCGTCATGGTGGCCAAGGGCTGCGGCCAGTGCCTCAACTTCGACTGCAGCTTCATCGCGGTAGGAATCCGAGGGTACAATGCAGGGAAGCGGGCAGGGGCACCGATGTAGGCTCCTCATAGACAACCCACACGGTGGACGTAGAGTGCCAGGGCAGGATGGCACCTTTGAAATCGGGGTCATTACTCAGTGGTGGAGACTGAAGCCCAGAGAGGGGCAGTGACTTGTCCGTAGTCACACAGCACATAAATAACATAGCTGGCATTTTTGTGCCCTTTATTAGGTACCCATCAGGGTGCTAAGCACTTTCCATTGGATCGGCACAACAAAACTAGAGTGGATCTGGAGGAGGTGGGGCTGGCTCCTGGGCAGGGCTCCCACCAGAGAGAACCCTTCAAGAGGCCTTGCATACCAGGCTAAGGAGTTGATATAATGAACCCGCTGGGCCAGGGAATTCGGTCACCAAGCATTTTTGCCTACTCCTACCATTAAAACAAAACAGAAGACCCTTCCAACAACCCAATACATGTGTATTTACTTATAATTATATGCATGCCCTATTATCATTAGCCAATCGACTTATACCACAATATAGCTGTAAGGCAAGGGTCGTTTTTAATGGTCAGGGATGTACATCTCTAGTTCAAACACTCTTCTTGAGAATATCAGCTTCTTAGAGTGGCTTGTATTTTTAACCTCCTAACTGCCTACAAAGAGTTCATTCCAGGAGTGGGAGACACATGGCTCATTTTCTTAGTAACTTGCTATTGCATTATCAACTCTGTTTTCAATCTTCACTTTCTTTGCTGTGAATCTTTTTAAGCTACTTGCCACTTCTGTGAAGCATGGTTAGTTTACGTTAAAACCGGACAATGCAATCTGCAAGTCCACATATCTGTGTGCGGTAATTGCATTGAAAGGAAATGAGCAAGTGAGGGAGCCCTCGTCAGGTGCCCCTCGGAAAGCCAGGTCTTTCCCAGGACACCTCAAGAATCACATGTGACATGTGCCCATCTAACATACAGGATAAAGAGGGCATCGTGTCAATGCAGGTATTAAATGTCAGTGCTTCTCATGTGTTTAGATAGAAGCAGTACCAGCAGGCATTCTATAACATTTTCTCTTCCCACCCCCATCCCGGAGACCCTACCTCGGAGACCCCAGCTGTGGACCCAGGAGAGCAGCGAAGGCTTGGGGGTGGGGGGGTGGTGATGGGGCCCTTCAGGAAGCACAGCTAGCTCGAGGGAGGCAGGGAGACCGCTGCTGGGGAAGGAGGACAGGGCAGAGCGAGAGTCAGGTGGGGATCTCGGCCCCTTTGTCCTGCAGGTGCTGATGCTTAGGCGCTGCCTCACGTGGCTGCGGGCCACGTGGCTGGCTCAGGTCCTGCCCCTGGACCGGAACATACAGTTTCACCAGCTTATGGGCTATGTGGTGGTCGGGCTCTCCCTGGTGCACACTGTGGCCCACGTTGTGAACTTTGGTGAGTGGCCTGGGGCTGGGGGGATGGTGGGACCTGAGCCTTTCCCAACCACTCAGTTATCCAGTCCCTGTGTGTCCTGCCTGCCTAATGAGTGGAGAAGTGGTGCCCCCGATAAGCCAGCACTCTGGACAAAAGTCCCCGCCCTCATGGGGATCTGGTGGGGAGAGATGGGGACCACAAAGGAAGGTGGAGTGGGAAGAGCTTTTCTTGTGCTTGTCTCCAGTGCTCCAGGCCCAGTCTGAGTCCAGCCCCTTCCAGTTTTGGGAACTGCTGCTCACCACGAGGCCTGGCATTGGCTGGGTCCATGGCTTGGCCTCCCCGACCGGCGTGGCTCTCCTCTTGTTGCTGCTCCTCATGTTCGCCTGCTCCAGCTCCTGCATCCGCAGGAGCGGCCACTTTGAGGTGCCCAGCCCTTGCCCCCTTTGCCTCTCCCAGGCTGGGCTCCCATCTCATTTCATGCCGTGCCCCCTCTAACGTACTCCCAGAGCCCATGAAGGTCCCAGGCTAGGATGCATATGATGTGCATGTGATTTGGGTTCTGCCATTGGGCTGTTGTTAATGTCTGCCAAGTGCAAGTGTTTTGCTCTAGAACAGTGGTTCTCAACCTTGGCTGCACATTAGAATCACCTGGGAATCTTTTTAAAATCCTGATTTCTGGGCCTCATCTCCGGAAATTCTGTTTCTTTGTTACTAATGTTGTGGCCCCACCCCATAACAAAGAAACAGAATTTCCGGAGGATGAGGCCCAGAAATCAGGATTTTAAAAAGATTCCCAGGTGATTCTAATGTGCAGCCAAGGTTGAGAACCACTGCTCTAGAAGATTCTGCCTTTTCTCTGGCTCATCCCCTAGTTTGATTAAACTGGGCTCAAGATGGCATAGGGAGGTGAAGGAACACAGGCCCCCAGGGTTCTAATTCCCACCCCTCGATTTACAGTCACTCAGCTTCCTCATCTGCAAAGTAAAGCTATAATCTTCGACTTTTGATGTTATTTTAGTAATTAAACGAGAAAATGTATGTGAAGCCAGTAACTACCTACCTGGAACAGAAGTGCTCCAAAAATGTTAGTTTTATCTTTGCTTCCCTCTCTCTAACCTCCTCAAGACACAGGAAGTCACAGAGGATTTAGTTTGGAGACGCTGGCTGTCCCTGGACTGACCTGGTCACATCAGGAATAGACGTACACAGAGCACCTACTCTGGGCCAGCACCAGCCCTTTGAAGTAGGAACCAGCATCCTCATTTAACAATGAGGAATCGAAAGCTCAGAAATGTCATTTACTAAGCCGAGGTCCCAAGGGAGTAGCAGAGCGCGTATTAAAGCTCAGTCCTCGGCCCTTTTCTTTTCCATTCCCAGAAAACCATTGTTGTCTTGCCTTTCTTTCCCCGGAGAAAGGGTCAGTGCGATGGGACATTAGTGCTACGAGGCCTTTGGGGGTGCTCCACGCTGCCCAGAACACCCCCAGGAGGATGTTTCAGATGTTTGCCTGCTGGCACCAGGAAACTTCCCTTACAGGCTCCGTGGGCCAAGTCCCCAGAACAAAGAAGCGAGGAAGCTTCCCAGCCTCTTACCCAGCCCAGTCCCCAGGAGAGGGTGTGTGTGGCCAAGACTCTGGGCACCATCCTGGCTTTGAGGATGGCCCTGAGCCCTGGCCTTGCCTTGAACTCTAGCGACTTATGCCCCCCACCCCCACAGGTGTTCTACTGGACCCATCTGTCCTACCTTCCCATGTGGCTCCTGCTCATCCTGCATGGACCCAACTTCTGGAAGTGGCTGCTGGTCCCCGGCATCTTGTTCTTCCTGGAGAAGGCCGTCGGGCTGGCGGTGTCCCGCATGGCAGCCCTGAGCATCGTGGAAGTCAATCTGCTCCCCTCCAAGGTGCAAAGAGGGCCTGAGGGGCCACGGGGAGATGCAGATGGTGGTAGGGCACAGCAGCTGGATATCCTGTTTGGTCCCCAAGGGGAAAGGGAGCCCCAGCCCAGTGGAGGAGACAAGCAACGTGCAAGACCCAGTCCAGCCCTTCAGCAGTGACACTATAGGAAGCGGAATGGCAGGCTACCACTAAAAGCCAGGTCTGCAAAGAACATGCTCAGTTACCATGTAGTGAATGGCTATGAGGAGGAGGCCCTGTGCTAGGTGACAGACACAGAAAAGGCTCAGGCACTGTCATGCTCTCCACGGCTCCCGAGGCTAGTAGACGATAAGTCCTTTCATTATAGTGCAGGGCTGTGTTGGTAAGAGAAGTACAGTTCCAGGAGGACTCAAACTCTGTCTTTGAGAGGCCAGAGAGGACTTCAGAATGAGGGAGGAGATGCCATATCAGGGCTTTGAGAGATGAGCAGGAGTTTGTTGGATTGACAACACATGGAAGGGCATTGCTGAAGGGGTGAGCAGGGTCTAGTGGTGAATTTAGCCTCCCTTTGCAGGCCCCAGGGAACCCCTGAGCAGGGTGGGGAAGAGAGTGTGGTATTAAGCTGATATCTGTTCCAGCTAAATTTTTTAGTTGCTCTGTGGAAGGTGGCTTGGAGGAGACCATTTGGGAAACTGTTGCGCAAATGCAGATAAGAGCTCATCAGGGCCTTGACCCTGAACTGGGGCAGTGACTGTGGGATGAGGAGAGGGCATATCACAGAAGGACTCAAAAGGCAACTAGATGCATTTCAGGGTAGAGAGAGAAAGGAGGCTAGGACATCTCCCAGGTGTCTGAGTGACTCGGGCCATTTACGGAGAAAGGGTAGGCAGTTTAGGGTGGGCAGGGCTCTGGACAACTTGAGTGTGAGGACATGGAGGTTAAATAATGAGGCTGTGGTTTATGTCCTGGTTCTGGCATCAGACAGTAATTATGGGATTCAAATGCCATGGTTTCCTGGCTGATGGCCTTGAGCAAGCTATTTAACCTCTTTGTACCTCAGCTTTCCATCCAGAACGTGGAGCGAGTACGACAAGTTACTGTGAGAACTAGAGAGAACACTTAAAGTGCTCCTTAGAGCTCTGGCACACAGGAAAGTGCTCAGTAAACTGACGCTATTATCCAGGATGATGTTATTATCCCAAGGGCTAGAATGCTGGCCAAGTGCTACAGGAGTTCCAAGAAAGAGGCTAGAACAGTCAGGGAGGGCTTCACAGAGGAGGGGGCCACTAAAAAGCAGCATTTACACCATAAGAAGTAGAATCAAGCCATGAACCCCACTTCAGACACAGCCTGACTCCTCCCTTCTCTGATAGTTGCCCAGCCCTGGTTAGCAGATGTGCTGCAGGGGTGGTCCCCACTCATAGGCACAGAAAGGTCTCAGGACACCTCAAGAACCACATGTGACATGTGCCCATCTAACATACAGAATAAAGAGGGCACCTGCCATAGTTCTGATTTATGGCAGAGGAATGATGCGGATCTTCTTTCCCCAGGTGACTCATCTCCTCATCAAGAGGCCCCCCCTTTTCAACTACAGGCCTGGCGACTACTTGTATCTGAACATCCCCACCATCGCGCGCTACGAGTGGCACCCCTTCACCATCAGCAGTGCTCCGGAGCAGAAAGGTACGCCAAGTCCTCCCATCGTTCAGATGTTTACTGAGTTCCACTGTGCACCAAGCGCAGCCTGGAAACCAGTCACACGGAGGTGAACAAAACCAGGCGTGCAAAGTCCATCTCCAAAAGCTCCCTCTGAAACAAGGAGGCAGATGGGTAGACACGGTGAATGGCCTGGTCAGAGCTGTTCCAGCTACTGCGAAGCTCACAGGGGTGGGCCTGACATGATGGGATAAGTAGTCAAGGCTTCGCAGGCCTGTGGCATTTCAGCTGAGCTTTGAAAGGTTAGTAGTTTAGTAGACAGGGAAGGAGATGGGGAGGAGGCAGAGGGGAGAAGCATAGGCAAAAGCATGAAAACCTAGAAACATGGAACATCTGATGTTGTTAGAGCTAAGGGTCGGGTGGGGTAGGGAGGAAAGAAGGGAGGGACACACACAGAGAGAATGGGGGACAGGAGAGAGGGTCGAAGAGGGATGAAAGGCAGACAATGTGGCTGGCAAAGCCAATTACAGGTGGGGTGGGACCAAGGAGGCCTTTGAATGCAGAGTTGGAAGCTGGAATGCCCAGCAGTTGGGAGCCCACGAAGGTCTTCAACAGAGGAGCAGCCGGCTCACAGGAAGGGGTACCAGGGGTCTGTGCCAAGAAGCCAGGCTTCCCCACTCCCTGTGGGCATGAGCTGGTGGACCCCCAGGCAGCAGACTCCCTCACACCCTTTGCCCCACCCCTGCACTACTCCGTTTCTCTGCGGGTCCCCAGCACCCATAGGACCGTTCAGCTGGCCCTTCCTTCACACAGCTGTTCTCGGACACTACCCCCCACCCCCATGTGTGTGCCTTCCTTCTGGTCCCGGGCTGTTGTCGGAGCCAGCATCCAGACTTCTGCGCTCCTGCCAGGCCAGAGGTTGGCCTTCCCACCTCAAGTGGTGCTTCTGACAGGACAGGCCTTGAGTGGCCTGTTACACTGAGACCCTTGCTTGGCTTCATGAGGGGTAAAGCGGTTCTCTGACTCATCCCTATGAAAAGATTTAGCTTCACGTAGGATGCCTCCTAACCAGAGCCCACAGGACCCAGCCCCCAGAGCTCAGGGTGCAGATGCAAAGCCAGAGTTCCCCCCCACATGAGGCTGCTCAGCAACCCCGCCTTGAATGACTTGATTGGTGGCCTGGATGTAGAATGGGATGAAGACAGGGATGAAGGTTGGAGAGGGTGGGTTATTTTCTTTCTATTTTTCTTCCTTTACCTGTTTTCTAAAGAAGATATATGCTCTCAGAAAATTCAGACAATATAGAAATCTGTACAGAAGAAAACTAAAGGCCCTGGCTGGGTAGCTCAGTTGGTTAGCATGTCATCCCAATACACCAAGGTTGTGGGTCAGAGCCTCTGGTTAGGGCACATACAAGAAGCAACCAATGAATGCATAAAAGTAAATGGAACGAGTCAATATTTCTCCCTCTCCCTTACCCTTTTTTTTCTACCCCCCTTCCTCTCTTTCTCTAAAATCAGTAAATAAAAATATCATAGTTAAAAAATTAAAATCCCTCAAATAATTCCATTCAAAGAAAACTATTGTCAATCTTTTGGTGAATAGCCTTCCAGCCGGTACATCTACATGGATAGTCAGATGCAGAGACAACTTTGCATATTTGGGATTACACTGTTCCCACTGTTTTGCAGCCAACTTTTCCTCAGTGAATCGTGTGTCATGAAAATCTCTGCATGCCAGTTTTTTCGTGACTGCATAGTATTCCAGTTTATCGCTACTACTCTGGTTATAATGACTATGTTTATTATGTGGATGGGTCATTTATTTGACCAGTTCTTAAAGGGGCTTCTTCAGGTTCTCAGTGTGGAATCCACCTCTCTCGTGGGCCGTGAGTCTCCTGCAGTGAGCTGAGTCCTCATGGGAGCTGGAAAATACTCTGGCTTTGTTTACGAAGCTGTTTACAGAAATCAGGAGTGGGCCTCAGGTTGGCAGCTGTGGCTGTTTTAATGCAACTGACATTTAGGGGGGCCTCCTACGTGTGAGTCACTGTGTGAGGCACTTCAGGATGCATTTGTGTAGAGAGGCATAGCCACCACCACCACCCCCCCACACACACACACACACGCACACATACGCACACGCACACACACGCACACGCACACGCGCACGCACTTATAGCCTGAAGGGGGAGGAAGCCTGAGAGAGGAGCATGGGAGGAGGTGTCTGAGGACCTGAGCTCCAGTCCTGACTTTTCAGGTCACTCCTCACAAAGCTGTGAGAACATGCCGCTCTGGGCCTCTGTAAATACAGGGTTGAACCAGTTTATTTGTGATTTGGAAGGGGGGGGGGCGGGTGGCATCTTTATTTTCACTAACCTCTAATTGAAATTTAGCCTTTCCTTCATTTAGGAATGCAGATAACCCACAATAGTGTTAACAATACCTGTGACTTTTTCTAAATAAAAGCCATAGATTCCTTTATATCACAGGGCAATTGTGGCTGATACCTCATCATTACTTCAGATTTCAGTGGCCATGCAACTCCCCAGCAGGAGTTATTTCATGTGTTAACAAAGAAGCGCATACATTCCTAAATCACACATTTGGTTTTTTTAAAAAAAATTTTGATAACTTTCTCATCATAACTGGTTTCATTTGCAATGCCTACGTATGTTACTTTATGTATTTAAGAACCTTACTGTGAGGAGTCTATCCACTGCCTTCACAGAGCTGCCCAAACAGTCCCTGGGTTAAAAGAATAGAAAAAGGAGGTCTCTTAGGGGCTTCCTCAGTCTAATGCTGTGGATTCTCTCTGGTCCCCCTCAGCAGAAGGGTGGCCACCCCACACTACCTTTCCGCCAGTCATCCACTCAACAGAGAACCTTAGAAAGTACCTGCTACATCCCAGGCACTAGGTACAATTAAAGACATTGGTCCCACCACCAGTTAAACACCTACTATGTGCAGAGCCATTGACAGGCACCTGGCTGAATGTGGGAGGGAGATGGTCTCCATCGTAGTGAGACTCTGGCCTGAAGGAGGAGGCAGGGACTCCACCCCAGGGAGCTCCTGGTGTGCTCAGGGCAGCTCTGACCCTGCCTTGGCAGAGGAGACGGAGCCTTTACTGTGTAGGCTTAGATTGACTTCATTGAGAAAATTTGCAAAGGGGAGATCAGATCTCCATGTCCTGTGGCTGTGGCGCTAGTTTAGATCTGAGGGAGGACATTCAACCCAGGACTTGAGCAGCGGACACCCAGCCCCAATTTCTCAGGTGAGCCGGGCCTGCTCCTCGCTGGATTCCAGCATTGATCCTCTCCCCCATCTCTTGTTCAGACACCATCTGGCTACACATCCGCTCGGAAGGCCAGTGGACAAACAGGCTCTATGAGTCCTTCAAGGCATCAGACCCAGTGGACTGTGACACCAAGAGACTGTCGAGGAGTTTGAGAATGAGAATGAGCCAGAGGAGGCCCCAGGTAGGTGCTATGGGGAAGGAAGGGCCCACCATGGAGGCAAACCCATGGGGACCAAGTTGCCTTCTGCCTGGTTGGTGGCACCAGCCGTTGAGCAGCAGCGTGCACACTGGCTGAGAGGCAGTGTGAGGACCAAGGCAGCTCCGCATTGTGTGGTCTAAGAGTCTTCTCAAATCTTGATCCCCCCAGCCCTCCCCAGTCTGTGCCCTCCATTAAAAGGTGGGGGACAAAGAAAAGAGAGGGAAAACTGAGATCAGAAAAACTCACCTCTACGTCTCTGCTCCAGCACTTGCTAACTGTATGGCCATGGGCTCATCCTTTAACCTTGCTGAGTCCTAGGTTGTTCATTTACGAATTGACTTCCCTTTCTCACATGGTTCTTTTAAAGGGCCAGTGGGATGAATGCCTGTAAAATATTGAGTGACCTGGGCAGCATGGTCCAGATGGACCATTCATCATCACCGTCAACACCACCCACATTAGCATCAGCGTTGTTGTTTTTTATGTTTTTTTAAAATTTTAATATATTTCTTTATTGATTTCAGAGAGGAAGGAAGAGGGAGAGAGAGATAGAAACATCAATGATAAGAGAATCATTGATTGGCTGCCTCCTGCATGCCCTACTGGGGATCGAGCCTGCAACCCAGGCATGTGACCTTGGCCAGAAACGAACCTGCGACCCTTCAGTCCACAGGCTGACGCTCTATCCACTGAGCCAAACTGGCTAGGGCATCAGCGTTGTTTTTTGAACCTGGATGAAATCCACAAGCCTTCCGAGTTGCCAGTGCCTGGGGCACATACAGGCTCAGTGGGGTTTGGTAGGAATACATAGAGATCAGAGCAGCACCTGAGGAAGAATAGATGAAGGAGACGGAGGGCGCCTGAACACTTAGTGGGCTGTACCACCAGGCTGCAAACCCTGCGGAAGGTCAAAAGAAGAGAAGCCCCCAGGCCTGGCCCTGCCCTGCCTGGCCCTGGAAGGATTTGAAGTCCAGGGGGAAACCAGGGGGAATCCTGCCCGGTCAGACCAGAGAGCCCTCCTGGAATGGTGCCAAGAGCAACGCTTTGGGAAATGGAGGGGCAGGTAGAAATGAGAGAGCATTGTCTACTGTTAACCAGGGGGAACTTCCTGAAGGAGGAAGCTGCCTTTTGAAGCTAGGTGAGTTATGGCACACCGGGAATTGTTAAAGCTGTGTTTCCTTTGGGACCTGACACACCTCTGCCAAAAAATACATCGGCACAATCTTTCTGGCGGCAGTCTGGCCGTAAGTGTCAGCATTTTAAATATCTATACCCACTGGCCCAGCAATTCCATTTTTAGGGATTTATTCTAAAAAGCTAGTTGGGCAGGTGCACAAGAATACCTTAACCACCTTGTTCATTCATTCATTCATTTAGCAAACATTTATTGAGCATAGCACCTACTATTTCCTAAGTACTGTACTAGATGCTGGAGACATATCAGTGAGCAAGGCAGATACATTCAATGCTTATGTTCTGAAGAGACAACCAATAAACAAATAAAATAGATACAGTGTCAAGTGATAATAAATGCTATGAAAATAAATCAAGATAAAGTAGCAATTTTCAACCTTTTTCATATCATGTCACACATAAGCTAATTACTAAAATGCTGTGGCACACAAAAAAATGTATTATATTTTTTGCTGATCTGACAAAAATAGGTATAGTTTTGGTTGGTTTACAAAAAATAATAATAATAATAGTAATTACCTACCCTCATTGCTCCAAAGTAACTTTTTTAAAAAATCAGGTGTTTATACTTGTATATAAGAATTTCTGGTACCAAGAATTAACCAATCAGATGCAACCTTATTATTGAACATGACTAATAAAATGCAATACTATTATGCCCTAACCGGTTTGGCTCAGTGGATAGAGCGTCGGCCTGCGGACTGAAAGGTCCCAGGTTCGATTCCGGTCAAGGGCATGTACCTTGGTTGCAGGCACATCCCCAGTGGGGGGTGTGCAGGAGGCAGCTTATCGATGCTTCTAACTCTCTATCCCTCTCCCTTCCTCTCTGTAAAAAAATCAATAAAATATATTTTTTTAAAAATGCAACACTATTATATGTTCTATATATTTGTTTTAAAATATACTTTTATTGATTCAGAGAGGAAGCAAGACAGAGAGAGATAGAAACATCAATGATGAGAGTGAATCATTGATCTGCTGCCTCCTGCATGCCCCACACTAGGAATCAAGCCTGCAACCCAGGCATGTGCTCTTGACTGGAATTGAACCCGGGACCATTCAGTTCACAAACCAGCTAGGGCTATGATCTATATATTTATGGTTCAAGACAGGGCATTCACACCTGACTGCTATTGTTGTGTTGGCTGTTGTCATTTTTTCATTCCGCAATCTAAGAGAAAAGAGGTCTGTGCCCCTAACTAACTACTCAGGTATTGCATATTTTAAAAATTCTTGTGGCACACGGGTTGAAAATCGCTGGAGTAAAGGATAGAGATGGAAAAGGTGCTATTTTGTACATGGTAGTTGTTAACAATAATGAGGAAATAAGGATAATCAAAATTCCACAATAGGAAAGTAGCAAAATAAGTTACCGATTAAACCTAGTTAAGATATAATAAAGTGGAAAAGCCAGATTACAAAGCAGTATGTTCCATTTATGTAAGAGAGGAAAAGCCAGATTACAAAGCAGTATGTTCCATTTATGTAAAAGAGTGTGTGTGTGTGTGTGTGTGTGTGTGTGTGTGAGAGAGAGAGGGTGGTGGTGGAGAGAGAGGAAGTCTAGAAGGACATAGAGAAAATGTTTAAAGAAGTCATATTACCTGATTCAGGCCCCTTTTCACTTTATTCGTTAACATTCTGTAATATCTGAATCTTTAAAACTAATGTATTACTTTTGTGATTTAAATAATAAACCAATTCCCATTTTGAAACCAAGAAGGATTTGCAATCCCAGCCCATTTATTCCAAGGCCGTGGCACAGGGAGCAGTGGTGTCCAACAAGGACGTCAGTGTGGAGCTGATATCCTACAAGTGCGAGGGAGCTCCGTGGCAGGGGGGCAAAGGCCTGGAGCACACAGGGACACAGGCCAGGACTCAGGCACGGTGCGGAGCCTCGGCCAGCAACCGGGTTCTGGTAAGTGGTAGGACTGAGGAAGCCGGGCTGGAGGCTGGGGAGCCAGTGGTTTGTCTCCCCGGGGTGGCGGCTCCTTGGAACTTGGAAGAGAGGGCCTTAAGGGCAGCCACGTGCAGGAAGACCTCACATTTCACCGTGTTTCTGCACAGTCACCTGCATCCCACCCTCATCACCTTTGCCATACTCACTTCCCACCATAATATTTCCTACCTCACAGTTCCCTTTGTATCCCAACATTACTTTAACTTACTTGTATTTAAAAAGGACTCTCCTTATGGCCACTGTTAGTGGGAAACTGATATCCTATGCCAGAAACAGACAGTAGCTCTAAGAGTAAAAACAACGAAAACCAATGTTATTAGACTCTTACCAGATGTTTCTGCCTGCCAAGGCTCGGAGCCTGAAGCTGCACTCCACTGCTCTGCTCATTCTCTCTTCTCTCTCTCTCTCTCTCTCTCTCTCTCTCTTCCTCATTTTGTTAAAAGAAAAAAAAAGAGGAGGGATTAGTAAATGCTAAAGACATAGAAATTATAATGTAGGGCTTTCTCTTTGCAATCAGAGGGATTAAAACACATAGAAAGGTCTAGGTCTCTCACAGTCTATCTCCCAAAGTCACCAGAAGCACTTCACATCCAACACGTCGGGAACACAGCATTCCGTCTCCTCAGACAAAGGTGCCGTGTGAAGAACACTGGCCAGGCCCCAGGACACCGGGCTCTGCCCCGGCTGGGGGTGGGGCGGGGGTGGGGGAGGGCTGGGCGAGTCACTAGTGCGCTCTCAGACGCAGCCGTTCTGTGAAATGAGGGGTTGGCCTGGATGACAGTGAAGGTCCCTCCTAACTCTGCCTTCTGGTGCCAGAGAGGGAGTTAGCACAGGACCCTGTAGCCTGCTGGGGGGTCTGCTTCCTTCACCTCCAGAATTTGACCTCAACAAATCTAGTCTGTCTGCCGGCTGTTGCTCAGGCCCCGAGGAGTCAGGCAGGCCTGCTCCCTGTCCCAGGGGGCTCTGGTCGGCCAGCCACTGGCTTTCTGCCTGGGTCAGCTGGGCAGAGCTTCAAGGAGGAGCGACCACTTCACAGCAGCTGGACACTGAAGGATGCACAGGAATTGGCCAGCTGGGCCATGGGAAAGGGTGTTTGGGAAGGAACGTTCAGGGCAGGGAATTGTCTAGAGACGTGACAGTTCTTGGGAGGGGCTAGAGACAGAGTCGAACATGTGTCTGGTCACACCCTGAAGCTGACTGGTAATGGCCTGCAAGAGCTGATGGTTAAGTCCCAGGAATTCTGAGAGCCAGTTATTAAATGCAGACCTTGGTGGGAGCCATCACAGCGCTATTCACACCAGAAATCAGCAAACCTAACATGCAGGAGTTTTGTTGCTGTTGCTGAAGAGTGAGTGAATTTTCCAGAACACCCCTGATGTTCTCTCCCAGAAGGGCACCATGCTCCCTGGAATGGTGGGGGCAGAAAAGGCAATGCCCCTTTAGTGAAGTCGCTCAGGCTGGCAAGCGCTCGGAAGCCTCTGAGAAACGCCTGCCATGCCCACTCCCAGAGACCCACAGCCCACTGCTGTACTCCTCGCAGGTCTCTGAGATGCCCCCTGAGAACCACCAACTCTGTAACATCAAGGTGAGTGGCTCCGGGATCCCCTGCCCCAGCCCCTCTATTCTCCCCGGGCTGATTTCCAGATGTCCAGAAGATGGAACCAAACCCTCCAGGCCCAGGGGCACACAGGGGTGCTGGGGGAGCCCTGCTCCCATCAGCTCTGCATTCTGAGATTCTAGGGCTCTCCCAGAAGTGAACTCAGAGCACAGAGCTTAGACCTGGTTCCAGGCCAGGAGACAACTGCCTGTGTAGAAAGGGAGTCCTAAAGCCTTGGGGTCCAGCTCTCCCCGCACCCACTCACCACTCTCTTTCCTCCAACCTCTCCGGTGCACAGTGCTACATCGATGGCCCTTATGGAACCCCCACCCGCAGGATCTTCGCCTCTGAGCATGCCGTGCTCATCGGGGCGGGCATTGGCATCACGCCCTTTGCTTCCATCCTGCAGAGCATCGTGTACAGGTGGGTGGCCTGCAGCAGAGTCCTGAGAGAGCCCTCCCCTCTTCTCTTCCCCTCCCCGCTCCCTTCTCTCCTTTCAGTATCTCCCTTTCCCCCTTTCTCCCTTTCCTCCCCTGCTCATGCAGCCTCTTTTTTCGGGGTCTCATCCCTCTCCTTCCTCATAGGGTGGGTTCTGTCACCCCATCCTCCTTCCCTGTCCCCTGCACGGTACTCTGAGGTCCTAAAGCCTCCTACTCATCCCAAATTCAAAACCCCCGCTCCTGCCTCCCCTCAGGTACCAGAAGAGAAAGCACATTTGCCCCAACTGCCAGCACTGCTGGATGGAGGGCATCCAGGACGAAGACATGAAGCTCCACAAGGTGAGCATGGTCCTCCGCAGCAGGCCGGGACCCCTCTCCCTGGGAGACCATCTGGAACAGGAGCCAGGCCCTCCTGCTGGGATCTGCTGGCCCCTACCCTTCCCTCAGTGCCCTGCATTTCCTGGTGCCTCCTAAGTGTCCAGGCCTCCCCCCTTCCATCACCCCTCTTCACCCCTGAGAGATGTTCTGAAGACAGCATCTCATTAAAGACCAAGGAGCTTGAAAGTCGGGCAGTCTGGATCCAGTTATAGCCGATGCTTACTAGCCATCACCTGGTGGTGGTTTTAAAAATGAAAACATTTGCCTTTTCAAAATGTATTATTTTGACTAGGCCACTTCAAAGAATTTCTTTTAAAAATATATTTTTATTGATTTCAGAGAAGAAGGGAGAGGGAGAGGGAGATAGAAACATCAATGATGAGAGAGACTCATTGACCGGCTGCCTCCTGCATGCCCCCTCCTGAAAATCAAGCCTGAAACCTGGACATGTGCCATGACCTAGAACCGAACTGTGACCTCCTGGTTCATAGGTCAATGCTCAACCACTGAACCATGCTGTCCAGGCAAGAATTTCTTAAAAAAATAAGTACTGTGGCCCTAGCCGGTGTGGCTCAGTTGGTTGGAGCATTATCCCATACACCAGAAGGTGGAATTCTCAGTCAGGGCACATACCTAGGTTGCAGGTTCGATCCCAGTCACGGTGTTTTACAGTAGGCAACAGACTGATGTCTCTCTCTCCCTCTGTTCCTTCCCCTCTCTCTAAAAATCAATAAAAACATATCCTTGGGTGAGGATTTTAAAAAATAAATAAGTAATGTTTTTCTGGCTGTCCTATGCTTACAATCTCAGTACATTGCTTGCTTTAACAATAGATTATTATAGAAAATCCTGACCCAACAGTCAGAAACCTGGGTTCTGGCCCCATGCTGCTCTGTGGCCTGGTCAAGGCTCCTCACCTCTGTGAGCCTCAGCTTCCCCCTCCTTAAATGGGGATGATAATGTGTACCCCGATCATGCCAGGGTGGTCATACAGGCCTTGGGGAGCAGACATGAGCTGTGAACTTGGTAGGCCCCACCTCAGAACCGAAGGGCCCCTCTCTCTAGGTGGACTTCATCTGGATCAACCGAGACCAGCGGTCTTTTGAGTGGTTTGTGAGCCTGCTGACCAAACTGGAGATGGACCAGGCCGAGGAGCCTCAAGAGGGTAGGAGAGGGACAGAGCCTGAGGAGGGTGGGAGTGGGGCCGGGTCTTTGTGAGAAGGTGTTTAGATTATTCTATTTCTATAAAAAATGTGGGGGAGAGAGGATTGCTTTTATTTTCCACTTAAATGTAACATTTTGTGAAACAAAACATAAAGGAGAAAAAAATCATTCATAATCCATCCAGCTATCTTGTCTATTCCAGGCATTTTAAAAGATTTCCTTCAGGTATTTTTTCTTATTCATGTTTTATAAACATGTATGCTCTTCTTTTTTCTAATTTCTCTTTTTCATGACATTTCTTTTCATTCAAAGTGAATACTTGTTGAAAATTTAGATTTCAAGGCCTTACCTGAGAACTTTCAAAGCAAATTCTCTGGGTGGAGGCCCAAGAACAAACATTTTAACATACTTCTCAGGTGATTCTTATTCATACCTTTTTTAAAAATTATTTTATTCCCACAGATTGCTAGTCCTTTATTTATTTACTAGAGGCCCAATGTACGAAATTCGTGCAAGAGCCTTGGCCCCAGCCCCCGCCCGCCACCACTGTGGCCAGGGGCCTCTGCCGCCTCTGCCTCAGCCCCCCGCCCCCCACCCCCACAGCAACTTTGTCTGGAATGAAAGACATCTGGTCTAATTAGCATATTACACTTTTATTATTATAGATTTTTATTAAATGTATAGGGGTGACATTGGTTAATAAGATTATATAGGTTTCAAGTGTGCATTTCTATGACACATGATCTGTAGATGGCATTGTGTGCACACTACTCAAAGTCAAATCATCTTCCGTCACCATATATTTGGCCTCCTTTACACTTTACTACCCCCCACCACCTTCCCTTTGGTAACGGCCATACTATTGTCTTTTGTCTATGCGTTTCAGTTTTATGTCCTACATATGAGTGAAATCATGGTTCTTAGCTTTTTCTGACTGACTTATTTCACTTAGCATAATATTCTCAAAGTCCATCCATGTTGTCACAAATGGCAGTATTTCATCTTTTCTTATGGCTGAGTAGTATTCCATAGTATATATGGACCACATCTCCTTTATCTAACCATCTATCGAAGGACATTTTGGTTGTTCCATGTACTGGCCACCATGAATAGTGCTGCAACGAACATAGAGGTGCATATAACTTTTCAAATAAATGTTTTCAAGTTTTTCCAGGACATACCCAGAAGATGTGCTGGGTCATATGGTAACTCTATTCGTAAGTTTTTTGAGGAAGCACCATACTGTTTTCCATAGTGGTTGTAGCAGTTTACATTCCCACCAGCAGTGAATGAGGGTTCCCTTTTCTCCACAACCTCTCTAACACTTGTTATTTCTTGTCTTGTAGCCATCCTAACAGGTATGAGCTGGTATCTCATTGTAGTTTTGATTTGATTTGCATTTCCCTAAGAGCTAGTGAAGTTGAGCATCTTTTCATATATCTGTTGGCCATTTGAATGTCTTCTTGGGAGAAGTGTCTGTTCAGGTCCTCTGCCCATTTTTTTTTAATTGGATTGTTTGGTATTGAGATGTATGAGTTCTTTACATAGTTTGAATATTAACCCGTTGTTGGAGCTGTTGTTTGCAAATATCATCTCCCATTTGATTGATACCTTTCTGTTGTATTGGTAGTTTCTTTTGCTGTGCAGAAGCTTTTTAGTTTGATATAGTCCCATTCGTTTAATTTTGCCTTTACTTCCCTTGACCTTTGGGGTCAAATTCATAAAATCTTCTCTAAGACCAAGATCCATGAGTTTAGTACCTACTTTTTCTTCTTTGTAATTTATTGTTTCAGATCTCATAATTAGGTCTTCAATCCATTTTGAATTAATTTTGGATATGAGGACAAATTGTAGTCTAGTTTCATTCTTTTGCAGGTGGCTTTCCAATTTTCCTAGCACCATTTATTGAAGAGACTTTCTTTTCTCCATTATGTGGTTTTGGCTCCTTTGTCAAAAATTATTTGCCCAAATACATGTGGTTTTATTTATGGGCTCACAATTCTTTTCCATTGGTCTGTGTGTCTGTTTTTCTGCCAATACCATGCTGTTTTGATTATCGTTACTCTGTATAAATTTGAAATCAGGTAGTGTGATAACTCTGGCTTCATTCTTTTTTCTCAGGATTGCTTTGGCTATTCAGGATCATACAAATCTGATAATTTTTTTGTTCTATTTCTTTAAAAAATGACATTGGGCCCTAGATGGCTTGGCTCAGTGGATAGAGCATTGGCCTGTGAACTGAAGGGTCCAGGGTTCAATTCCAGTCAAGGGCATGTACCTGTACCTCAGTTGCAGGTTCGATTCCCCCACCCTGGTTGGGGCCTGTGTGGGAGGCTACCAATCAGTGTTTCTATTTCTCTGTCTCTCCTTCTCCCTTCCACTTTCTCTAAAAAGCAATGGAAAAATATCGTCTGGTGAAGACTGACCAAAAAAAAAAAAATGACATTGAGATTTTGATTTTAACATACTTCTCAGATGGTTCTTATTCATACCTTTTTAAAAAAAAAGTTGTTTAGGGATAATTTACAGACAATAAAACTCACAACGAATACAATGACATTTTGACAAATGTGTACAGTTGTGTAACCATCAGCACAATCAAAATGGGGAACATTTCTATTATCCCCCTAAAAGTTCCCTCATCACATTTTGCATTAACACCCTCCCCTCAACTTATAATCCTTGGCAACCACTGATCTGCTTTCTATCACTATAGTTTCTAGAATTTCATAAAAGGAATAATATAATCCATAGTCTTTTCTATGTTACTTCCTTTCACTTAACATAATATCTTTGAGATTTATCCATGTTGTTGCATGTATCAATAAGTAAATTCCTTTTAGCACTGAATAGTTTTCTATTTTATGATATATCACAGTCTGTTTTTCCATTCACTTGTTGATGGATATTAGAGTTGCTTTTAACTTTTTTAGCTATTTTGAATAAAACTACTATACATACATGCATACAAGTCCTTATGTGAACATATGTTTTTATCTCTTTGGGGTAAATATTTAAAAGTGGGATTGCTGGGTATGTGATAAGTTTAAATTTATTAAGAAACTGCCAAATTGTTTTCCAAAGTAGCTGTATCATTTTGCATTACCATCAGCAATGAATGAGAGTTCCAGTTGCTCCACAACTTCACCAAGATTTGATATTGGTGTCTTTTTAATTTTAGCTGTTCTAGTGGGTGTATGGGGATATTTTAATGTGCTCTTAATTTGCATTTCTTTAATGATTGATGATATTGAACATTTTTTCATTTTCTTATTTGTTGTTTATACATCTTTGTAAAGTTTCAAATATTTAGTCCACTTTTTATTTTATTTATTTTTTTATTTTTTAAATATATTTTATTGATTTTTTACAGAGAGGAAGGGAGAGAGATAGAGTTAGAAACATCGATGAGAGAGAAACATTGATCAGCTGCCTCCTGCACATCTCCTACTGGGGATGTGCCCGCAACCCAGGTACATGCCCTTGACCAGAATCGAACCTGGGACCTTTCAGTCCGCAGGCCAACGCTCTATCCACTGAGCCAAACCGGTTTCGTCATAGTCCACTTTTTAAATCCAGATGTTTGTCTTCTTCTTTATTAAGTTGTAAGAGTAATATACATATTCTGGAAACAGGTCTACTATCAGGTGTGCTTTGTACAGATACATTCCCCCAGTCTGTGGTTTGTGTTTTCATTTTGTTAAACTGTCTTTTGAAGCACAAATTTTTAAATTTTGATGATATTCAAATTATCAATTTTTTCTTTTATTATTCATGCTTTTTGTTTCCTATCTAATATCTTTACCAAAGTCATGAGTTTTTTCTCCTATGTTGCCTTTTAAAAGTTTTGTAATTTTATCTCATTTAGATCAGTCTCATAGCGAGTTCAACAAGGTCAGGATGTAAAGTCAATATGCAAAAATCAATTGTATTATTATTTACTAACAACAAATAATTTGTAATTGAAAAAATTTTAAAACATGAAACACTTAAGGATAAATATAGCAAAATATGGGCAAGCTCTGTGCACTGAAAACTACAAAACATTTCTGGCAAGTGGTTTTCTTTATATTTCTTGTACTTGGAGTTCATTAAACTTCTTGGATATATGAACTGGTAGTTCCCATCAAATTTGGATAAACTTCAGCCACTCGTTCTTTACATATTTTTCTCTCTCCTCTTTCCCTCCTGTCACTTCAATTATGCAGATTTTAGACAGTGTGATATTCCACAGGTCACTGAGACTCTGTTCTTGTTTTTCCCCCCTTTCTCTCAACCTGTGCTGCATTTTGGGTAGTTTCTATTGCTGTCTCTTCAAGATCACTGATCTTTCCTTCTGCAGGACCTTATCTGTCATTCCCATCCTAATCAAAATTTGAGCAGGTTTAAAAAAAAGTTATTGAGAAGCTGATTCTAAAGTTTATTTGGAAAACCAAAGGCCTAAAATAGCTGTTAATCCTACCCATTGTATTTTTCATTCTGTCATTATATTTTTCTTCTCTAGAAGGTCCATTTGGGTCTCTTTTATGTCTTTCATTTCTCTCCTCATCCTACCTGCTTTGTTTTGATTTGATATTCTCAAGCACATTTATAAATTTGTGTAATATGTTTGTCTAAGTCCATCATATCTACTATTTCTGGGTCTCTTTCTAATTACAAATTTTCTCCTAGTTATGAATCGTGTTCTCCTGCTTCTTTTCATGCTGGATAACTTTTTTTTTCTTTTTCTTTAACCCCTCCCCCAGACAGAAGGCCAGTGCCGACCCTGCCCCCACCCCCTTTCCGTGATCCTTAGGGGGCTCCATCCTACCCATTTGGGAAGGGCACCCCCTTCCATGCTACCCAGGGAATCCCAATCCCAAAGGAGGTGCCCTCCTGCACCCTTTGGAAGCTCAGAAGATAGACCAAGGAGCAGGTGAAAGGCTCAGGGAGAGATCTGGTCCCAGGGAGGGGGAGAGCACCAGCTCAGAGTGGCAGCCAAGGGCTGAGGGGCCTGGAGGCAGGGCACCGGCTCTTATGGCTCCTGGAGGCTCCTCTCAGTGTCTATGGCCATTCCACCCTGAACACGCCTGATCTTGGCTGATCTTGGAATGGGCGGCTGCCTGTGAATACCAGGTGCTGGAGGCTTTTTGGCTCCCCCAGGTGCCCACCCCCTACAGCCATACAAGCCCACAGGCCTAGCCTGCCCATTAACTTTTTCTTTTATTCTTTATTGTTTAAAGTATTACATATAGTATTACATATGTCTCTTTTTTCCCCCATTGACCTCTCCCCGGCCACCCCCACCCCACCCCCCAGCACCTGCCCTCACCCCACTAGTGTCTGTGTCCATTGGTTATGCTTATATGCATGCATACAAGTCCTTTGGTTGATCTCTTACTCCCCCTCCCCTGCCTTCCTTCCCTCTGAAGTTCGACAGTCTGTTCGATGCTTCCTGGTCTCTGGATCTATTTTTGTTCATCAGTTTATGTTGTTCATTGTATTCCACAAATGAGTGAGATCATGTGATATTTATCTTTCTCCAACTGGCTTATTTCACTTAGCATAATGCTCTCCAGGTCCATCCATGCTGTTGTGAATGGTAAGAGTTCCTTCTTTATTACAGCAGTGTCGTCTTCCATTGTGTAGATTACCACAGCTTTTTAATCCACTCACCTGCTGATGGGCACTTAGTCTGTTTCCAAATCTTAGCTATGGTAAATTGTGCTGCCATGAACATAGGGGTGCATATGTCCTTTCTGATTGGTGGTTCTGGTTTCTTGGGATATATTCCCAGAAGTGGGATTACTCTGCCCATTAACTTTTTACTGGCTGCTGGGCATTGTGAATTGCATGTTGTGTTCTGGATTTTGTGGCATTTCTTTAACTTTATTCTGGTGCACAGCTGCATTATTTGAGATAATTTGAATCCTTTCAGGACTTGCTTCAACTTCTGGTATGGCAAGTCCAGGGCAGACTTTATTATGGAACTAATGTAGCTCCAGTACTAAGAGATTACACCTCTGAGGATTCTACCTACTGCCCTGTGTATTACCAGATCTGCCTACTCTTTCTGGTGGAAGCACAAATTATTCCCAGCTCTTTTTGAGCTCCAGGTACTGTTCAGCCTAGTGTTTCCCAGGAAGTTTCTTTCAGACATGTACAGATTAATGCTTTGCCAAAGGCTTGGGGGAACCTTTATGCAGATTTCCAGAGCTAGCGTCCTCCTCCCTCCTCCCCAACTCCCTCACTTCCTCCCTTCCTCTTTCTCGTCTTCCTTCCCTCTCTCTGTGTGGTTCCCTTTTCCCAATATTGTGCCAGCATATTCTAGTTGTCTTGGCCTCCTTGAACCCCGATTTCTGTCCCCTCACTCAGTGAGACCAGCTCCAGGCTGGGACAATTGTAAGGCTCACTTCATTTGCTTCCCTCTCTTGGCAATTACAGTCTTGCACTACCTGTTGACCATTGTTTTATGTATTTTGTCTATTTTTCTAGTTGCTTAAGGTGAGAAAGTAAATATGGTTCTTTTTCTCCAACGTACATTTTTAATGTACATAACCAGTTAGTTGAAATGAACATGTGAATAAGCACATATATGTATTGGGGTTGAATGCTCAGTATTTTTCCTGATGCAGTGGCAATAAAAACGTTTTAAGAGTGGCCTAAGATAAAGATTAAACACCTTAGCATATATGAGTTCTTTTACTGTTTGGGCCCTTCTTTTATACTTTCATCAAACATGTCCTCCTCCAGCCCCTGCAGTGCCCCCCCCCCCCCCACCACCACCACCACGGGTACATTCTGCATTATTCGCTAAGCCAGTGCTTCGTGTGTACGATGACATGCTTCTCTGGGTTATATCATAGCCTTCATGGGACACCTTTGTGGGATACTGATGTTTTGACCCGTGTCCTAAAGTTAATCTGTTAGCTTCATTATTATTTTTTAAAATATATTTTTATTGATTTCTGAGAGGAAGGGAGAGAGAGATAGAAACATCAATGATGAGAGAGAATCATTGATCGGCTGCTTCCTGCACGCTCCACACTGGGAATTGAGCCCACAACCCGGGCATGTGCTCTGACTGGGAATCAAACCATGACCTTCTCCTGGTTCATAGGTCGATGCTCAACCACTGAGCCATGCTGGCTGGGCAGCTTCATCATGTCTGTTTCATTTTGTTTTACTTGTGGAATAACTTATACAAGGAGGAATATCTTTAGATCTGTTTCTAACTTCAAGAGAATTATGTGTTTTTTTTAAAAAAAATACTGGTTGAGTTCATTGGAATTAGATCTTATTTGGCTGCTTAACTATCACAAGGATGCCATGAGTAAATTCAAATTTCAATAATAAACATAGTTTATAAGTTCAAGTAATCAAACATTGTTTTCTGCAGGAAACATTCAAACAGATGTAGCTTACTGTAGCAAACATCTAAAGCCTTAAAGCCACGTCACCAGTCTTTGGAAGATAGCTATTAAACCTCAGAAGGTCGCAATAAAGCTCCTTGCCCTTTCTTGTAAATAACAATTATAGCAAATATTTACATAGCATCAACGTTGTTTTGAACGCTTTTGTGCATATCAATTCATTAGAAACTGGATTTTTATGATGTTAGTAAGCAAGGGGAAAAGTTTAGATTTAATTTAAATTTCTAGTTACTGGTACATAAATATTTACTGTTTGCTTCTTCCTGATCCATGTAAACAAAGGGCACCAGCTCACCCAGTGCTTTCCGTTCTCAAGGCCACTTGAGTCGACACCTTTATTCCCTCAAATTACAGTCTCTGATTTTAATTTTATATTAAGGTTTGAGTTAAAGAATTTGTAATTTGTCATTTTTCAATTTCTATAGCTTAAGCTTCAATCATTCTGTTTGGTTTGTATCTCTATCCCATAGTAGCTATAGAAGCTTGGGCACATTATTTAACTGCTTTGCTTCAATGTCCTCATCTGAAAAATATGGATACAAATGGATTGTTGTGAGGATTAAGTGAGATATCATATGTGCAGCACTTACAACAGTGAGTGGAGCTTAATAACCGCTCAGTAAATATAGTAGTAATGGTAGTAGTAATGGTAGCTGCTCAATAAATTTAATAGTAGTGGAAGTAGTAAAACTATGCAATAAAGTTAGCAATCGTAGTAGTCGTACTTACTGGCTATTAATGAATGATATAGTTAGTGACTTGCCAGAAATTATTTAACCAAGCTTTTACTACTGGATATTTTGTTTATTCCTAGTTCTCCACCACCATAAGTAAAGCTGCAATTAATATATATGTGCACATAGTGGGGGTTTTTTCTCCTTCCTTTGGATGAAAAAAATCTTTTGACAGAAATGGGATGACTGTCTCAAACTCAGCTGCTTTGAGGAGGGAGAAACTATGTCAGGCCTGATCTTTCTCCTCCCTCCCACACGGGGTCTCCTTCTCTCTTTTCCTACCCCTCTCTGGGGTGTGGAGACTGTAGGAGAGTGAAGAGGGTCAGGGCTCTCCCATATGGGCATCCTTTGTAGTACATCGCCGTCCCTCACCACCCAGCACTACTCAAGTTCACCGACATGTGACATAAAAAGTGGTGTCCCTTCTAAGGCCATCTGCATTTTAACAGTGGCCAAGACCTTAAGCCAAAGGGAAACTGGGCTAATGGTGCCAGATGAAACCATCGAGAGCGAGTTGAGAACGGCACAATCCTTTAGACTGGGGGGAGGAGAAGGATACCGTGATCATCAGCCCATGGATCCAACAGCCTGGAGCAGGCCCTGCCACTGCTGACTGTGCACGGGTGCATGGGCCATGGTGGCACCATGGAAAACGGTACCATTTGTATGCCGTGTCTGGGAAACGGAGGAAGGAGCCCGAACACAGAGCTGCCCACCTGAGCTCCCGCTGTCCTGAGGGCCGAGAAGGGTCAGCACCTCAGCTAACCTGTCCCATTGCAGGCGTCTAACTGAGGCTGCTCGGACCTAATGGCCTCCCTGATGTCAGCCTGTGGCCTTTCCCTTTGGCCTCTGACCCCACTTTCTGAAACACTGTTTCCATCCTGCCATGCTCTGCTCAGGTGCCCTCCAGTGGCCCCCTTTCCTAGCTGGGCACTCAGACCTTTTGCGTTCTAGCCTCAGAGTGTCCAGTCCCCACTCCTGCTGCTCCTGTTCAAGGATCCTCCGCTCTGGCCAGGCAGTCACCTCATGCCCCACCATCACCACGTTTGTTCCAGCCTCTTGCCCTGGGCGCAGGCTAGTTCCCCTTCTTGGGATGCCTTCCTTTCATCTCCTCTTTGAGTCTTGCCTCTCTTCCAAGACCTCACCCAATCCCCACCTCCCAGGGAGCAGCTCTACGCCAGCCCTTCCCTGCGTAGCAGTAGCCTTTGCCATCATCCTCTCACTCAGCCCTTGGCCCTTTGGTCTCAGTTACCATTTCATGTGCGCATGGCTGGTGTCCCCCACCTGCCTGAGCAGCCGCCACGTGGAATGGAAGGGCACACGCTGCGGAGCCCAAGGACTGCCACCATGCCCTGGGATTAATGTCCCTCTAGAAACAGAACCCCTGGGCGGTGGTGAAGCTCACATTAGACACTGGATATGAACCAACTCACGTATGCGGAGCGCAGAGCAGGCCCAGCTCGAGCAGTGGGCTCGTTCCTGTCTACAGCACTGGTCACGGGGGGGAGGGGGGTCCTGGGTGAACACGGTGGCTGCAGGCGTGAGTTCCAAGCCCTCTTGGTGTCCCTCCAAGCCCCAGGGCGAGGTGGCTGA
Organism: Myotis lucifugus; assembly: GCF_000147115.1. Lineage (NCBI taxonomy): Eukaryota > Metazoa > Chordata > Mammalia > Chiroptera > Vespertilionidae > Myotis > Myotis lucifugus. The sequence goes on from NW_005871637.1 coordinate 116,095, forward strand.
CATCCGGTGCCCATCACCACGCTGGCCCTTCAGTGCCACCCTCTCCTCCCACCACGTAGGCCGCATTCCTAGAGCTGCACATGTACATGACCTCGGCGCTGGGC